>NC_079170.1:83364033-83664033 GCF_947568905.1 Ostrea edulis | reverse complement strand
ATCTATTAATGATATATGAAGAGACATTATTCGTCGAAATGCGCATCAAGTGCATCAAAATTGGTACGGTATAAGTTTTACATTATGACCCCTGGGTCGAGGCCTCAGCTGGTGGACTGTTAGTCTCCGGGGGTCTCTACAGTAGCTAAGTACTTCGTTACTAGCTTGAAAATACGGATGTACACATGTATATTTAATTGCTGTTATAAAATTTAGAAATTCATTTCAAAATTAAGGATTATCTCCCTCATGCATAGCTCTTATCCTTAGACGAATTTGACTCCACTTTTTTGGCACGCTGGTTTTGGCTATATTTAGCTCTAAAACTTCATTGTTATTTCGTATTTCAAACATTTCGGTAAAGCATCACTGAAGAGATATTATTTGTCGAAATGTGCATCTGGTGCATCAAAATTGGTACCGTATAAGTTTTACAATAGGAATGATTTATCTTGTAACTGATAACAAATAACAAATTATTCAGAAAAAACAGCAAAGTGTAAAGCAGTGTCAAACTTATATAAATCAACGAAACTTAAATGTGCCAAGTTTTGAGTATGCATTAACTGACTAAATTAACAAAGAGGAGAAGAAACATAAGGGACTGTGGCAGAGTCAAACAAACATATACCAATATTTTGTAAATCGATATGTGACAGCTATATTTGCACAATTGACATCTGCTTGTGAGAAGAATCTTTTTTTAAAGATCAATTTTTGCTCGCATTTGGAAAGTAGTGGGAATATAGCCGATGAGGCAGATTCCGGTGAGTAAACCCTTATAAACACCATTTGAAATGAATGTCATGAATCCCATCAAAAGTGGAACAAGGGTGGTCCCCTAGATACACCAGAAACGCGATCAGGCACGTTTAGAAGAGTTGTAAGCATCCCCTGTTGAGTGGTCATACCCCCCGTATGCCCTTTATCTTGAATATATGTGATTCACCAATTCGAGTAATTGGTTCAAAAATTCTATTTTCTAGATCAATAATACGATTTCACTTTACTGAAATTCCTATATGTTTAGATATGATAAGATATTAATGATAACAAAAGTCCCCATTATTCATTTTGCGATTTCAATAGGATGTTTGAAGATTCTGTATTTTTTGAAATGTATTTTCAAATGATGTACTGATTAAAAGAAACATTTCGTTTAATGATATATTTATTAACACCAATGCAATGGAATTATTACAACAATATTGATAATAGACAAAAGCAAAATATATAAAGATTTACAATACAAGTAAATATATGTATACAGCTCCACGAACAAATCAAATGCACGTTTTCTTATATGCTGATAACAGTGGGGTTTACACGAGTAGGTACAACTACCAAAAGTATAAGAAACATGGGACTGTGAAGGATTTAACAGGTAAAGGGAAATAATAGAAATACAAAAACGACAACCAGAGAATGGCTTTCGAAGGAAGAAGATTTACACTAAAGGAATTCAAAAGGACATATTACACACACACACACACACACACACACTCTCTCTCTCTCTCTCTCTCTCTCTCTCTCTCTCTCTCTCTCTCAAAACTGTAGAAATATTTCGACCGTTTTACCGGTCTTCTTCAGTCGTGTTTATCTCTCATAGCAACGTAACGCAAGACTACGTACACAAAAGTACTTTTGTGTAAGAAGTCTTGTGTTACGTTGCTATGGCATATAAACACGACTGAACACCGGTAAGATGGTCGAAATATTTCTACAAAGTGCTTAGAGTTTTTTAAAATATATTTTACTTCGAAAAAGAGAATCTTACAAAATATTCTTCCTCGGAGTATTACTATCAAAAATGTTGCGCGAATAATCAATTTCTGAATGATTGAAGTCAACATGAATATTGGAAAGAAATGCATAGAGTACTATTAATATCACTTTCTTGAAACTGATTGATCTATGATCTACTTCTTGCAAATGATATAAACTACCTACACGCGTATTTACAAGCCAATTTATTTTGTAATTGGCTTGATACTGAGAATCCTTAACGGTATATACACAGAGAGTAACTTAAAGTATCAATCAGCAAACGGATAGAAAGAAATAGAGACAAATTTAGAGATGTGATGAGGAAATTGAAATGTAGATGTTTAAATGAGGGCGATATCTTCATCGAATTTATCGTTGTTTTCATCTGCTAGCGTTTGATATTTATCTTTATTCTCTACCTGAAATAAAGTATATAAAAGATTATATAAAGGAACTGAAATAATCATTCAAAAGTAGCAACATTTTATTCATATAAATATGTAAAAATATCATATTACTCCTAATTAATATGGATATGCTCGTGCAAGCAATTGCATATTTTAAACTCTCTCTACTTTCGAACTAAGCTGTGTTGAGATTAGACCAAATCAGTCTCCTGAGTATCCTTTACCTCAGATTAATAGAAATAGTTATGAGATTGATCACTGTTCGTTATCTTCACCTTGCATTCTAAATGGGATCCCGCTTTATGCCAGTTTGTGCAGAGTGTAAGTGGAAAAAAAATATCTACATCTAAAACTTATACGGTACCAATTTTGATGCACCAGATGCACATTTCGACAGATAATGTCTCTTCAGTGATGCTCTACCGAAATGTTTGAAATACGAAATAACAATAAACTTGCTAGAGCTTTTGTAGGCAAAACAGAGTGCTAAAAAAGTGGAGTCAAATTCGTCTAAAGATAAGAGCTATGCATGAAGGAGATAATCCTTAGTTTTGAAATGAATTTCTAAATTTTATCACAGCAATTAAATATACATCCGTATTTTCAAGGTAGTAACGAAGTACTTAGCTACTGGGCTGTAGAGACCCCCGGGGACTAACAGTCCACCAGCAGAAGCCTGGACCCAAGAGTCGTAATGTAAAACTTATATGATACCAATTTTGATGCACCAGATACGCATTTCGACAAATAATGTCTCTTCAGTGATGCTCAACCGAAATGTTTGAAATCCGAAATAACAATAAACTTGCTAGAGCTATTATAAGGAAAAACAGATTGTCAAAAAGTGGAGTCAAATTCATCCTTTGAATGAAAGGAGAAGACAAAAAACAGTGATCAATCTTATAACTCCTATAAGGAATGCAAATTAGTGTTAGGCAAACACGTGTACGGACCCCTGGATATACCAGAGGTGGGATCAGTTGTCTAGGAGGAGTAAGCATCCCTTGTCGACCGGTCACACCCGCCCTGAGCCTATATCTTAATCAGGGAAACGGAGACATCCGTAGTCAACATCAGTGTGCGAAAAACTGCCAAACAATCGGTATAAAACACGGCAGACAGCATTTGAGCCAATGATAAATTGTATTGGCAAACTAGATTGTTATAATGACCATATAATTTGCGATACATTGATTTTAAAGGAGACTGTTGAAACCCCTACACCGTCAGCTTTGTCAGTTGCCTTCCTCGATTTAGAATTGATCATACACATAACAATCTCTTGCGTATCGAATCTGTTGAGATATATATACACCATACGTTGGTGATAATGGAATATTGCTACATAAATATGGAAAGTTGAAGAAGGAGAGAATGAACTCATCCCATTTATTACAAAGTCGAGTTGTTTGTTTGCCGTTAGTGTCTATCGTCAATAAAATATCTCAGTAAATCGATTTTACAATAAATGACTATGTCTCATAAACAACATTAATTTAATTACCACCATTCGTAAGTGGTAAAGAATTTAAGATACTTATCTGTGGAAATAATCATTAACTCAAGCTTCATATTTGTAAATAACAACAAAAGCAAAAATACATTCAATTATCATCCACAGGGAAATTAGAAATAATAAGTGTGTCTTACCTGTCGATTATGATAACAGTGACATATAATTCTCATCCCAAAGGCTATGCTGATAATCACTGCCACAGTTAAGATGATGAGGGCAATATAAACGGGTACCAATGGATGACAGTACTTTTTATCCTCAGACCGAAGAATAAAATTGTGCAAATGACATTTGCTTAGACACCACATACCGTCTCTAAAGCCAGAACATTTGTCCTGCAAGATACAACTTTTGTTCTCCGCTGCTAACTCAAACGCGGAACATTTTTTCGTGCATCGTTTTTCGCTTAGAAATGTGAAAGCGTAAAATGGTGAATCATTTGGGCATTCATCTTTACATTCCTTTCCATGTGGAACATAATTTTGTGGACATTTCTTTATGCAAAATAAATTTCCATCATGGTAAAGAGGGCATGCTGCTACACATGATTTTCCATTCATAAAAGCAGCCTCCGGAGGACATTTATTGACACACTTTCCTCGGAAACTGTATTTCCGACTGGGACATTGGTCATAACAGCGGAATCCATCTGTTAAGATTGTACAGGACTGTACGCATTTTTTTTCTTCAATATATGGAGCACGTTTGGGACACTTTTCGATACATTTCCGTTGATATTCATACTTTCCACCTGGACAAGAATCGTAACATGTTGTTTTGATTACAATTGTGTCATTTGGACACTTACATAGGCATTCACCGTTATGATAAAACATTGCTTCTTTTGGACATTCCAGGATGCACTTTTTCTTATATCCTATTAATCCAGCAGGGCATTGATCATAACAATTCATGTTTATTGTATAATTGTGACAGGTCTGAACACATTCTCCTTGATATTTGTACGGGACTCCAAGTGGACAACTCAAAACGCACCTATCTTCAAATCGATAATTTCCTGAAGGGCATTTATCATAGCAATTCATTCCTAGCTTTAAGGACCAACATGTACTGACACACGATTTATTGTACATATAAGGGGCGTCCTGTGGACAGGTTTGAACACACTTACTTTTATATACATAATATCCATCTGGACATCGTTCTAAACACGTAAAACCATGTTGGTAATGATTTTGTTTGCAACGTTTCAAGCATTCTAGCGTTACACCACCTAATTTCTGTGTGAATGGGGCATTTCGGGGACATTTCTGTACGCAAGTGTTGTTTGATAGAACATTACTTCCATATGGGCAAGAAGACACACACCTGTCATTGTAAATATATAAACCCTCTGAGCAATGTGTAACACAATACGTTATGTAATTCCGATCTGTTGTGAAAGGTGCACTGGTTGGGCAATCCCGCACACATGTATTTTTGTAAACCTTTAAATCTGGGCAACTATATACGCAGTGAAAGTTTTGATGTAACTCGGGGCATACATCTACACATTTAGATCCATCATCATATTTTCCAATGTCCTGACAGGACATACATCTATTATTCATTGGAAATCTTTTGTTTTGGGGGCAACTGGATACGCAGTGGTTTCCAAAAATAAACTTATCTTTCGGACAGCCGTGGACACATACTGAAACTATATGTCCTTTATGTACCTGTTCATCTACCATGGGTAGACTTACGGGGCAAGATCTGGAACAAGTTCCATTGAAAACAAATTGCACTTCTTGGGGACAAACATAATAGCATCGATCGTCGTAATGAAGAAACTCGCATGCTTCCACACACGTGTTGCCATCTTCGTACAATCCTTTTTCTTTGCAGTTGACACATTCCTTATTAAGCAGAAATCTATGCGGTTCTGGACATTTATTCACACAATGCATTTGAAAATGTTGTTTGTCACATTCACTGACACAAGTTTTCCTGGTACCGTTTGAAACGATGAAGGGATGATGGAAAGGACACTCGCTAAAACACGTTTCATTATATACCATGATTTTTGATGAATTTGGACAGTCAGCAAAGCATTCATTATTATCCAACACAAAATTAAATGGACATTCCTCAGCACACATCACTAGCGCAGATATTGGTTTTTGAATGTCATATGATGTTGTGAAATCTATATGATATCTGTCTGTTGCTGGTACATGGACAGGGTAAGGGTCCGACAAAGGACATTGTGATTGACATATATTACGGAATAATACTTCACCCAGGGAACAAGAATCAATGCACATGTTGCTTACCAAAGAGACGTATTTTGGACAACTTTCTGTGCATCTGAAAAATAACTTATCGAGTGGACCTATATTTCTTAAAACATATCTAGATGAATTCGGACATTTAGTAAGACATGATTCTGCATGTAGGAATGGTCGACTTCTTGGGCAACTATTCACGCAAGTTTGATTCCTTCGAGCTGTTCCTTCAGGACATTTTTGTAAACAAAACGCCATGCTGTTGTTATAAAATGTAAAACCATCGCATGTTTTTGTACATATGCTTTCAGATCCATAGACGAAATGTCCAGATGGACATGCTGCTACACATTTTGAATCCGAAACAAGAAGCCCGTTAGAACAATTGTAAACACATGTTTGGTTCTCCAATAATACATTGTTGGGACAAGATGCAACACAACCATGTTTGTGTTCATAGAGTCCAGAGGGGCATCGTTTAAAGCAAACTCTCCCAGCAAGGAAACGATCATGAGAACAACTTTTTACACATCTGTTATCTTGAATCTTTTTAAAATGTGGGCATTCTGAAAGGCAACGTTCGCCATCGATATAGGGTTGGTTTTCTGGACATTTATCAACACAATATCTGCCAGACAAAAAGTGATCGATCGAACAGTTCTTGCGACAAACTCCGTTTTCAATCACGTCCTGCTCCCGACACTGCCGTACACAGTTGTTATGAAGAATGAACGGTTTATCATTGAAACACTCAATTACGCAACTATTATTGTAGGCAACAGTAAAGGCTGGACATTTTCTAAAACATTGCATATAATAGCATTTGTATTTGGGGAGTGGACAGTTGTTGACGTCACAGAAGCCATCATTCAGACCTTCTTCTTTGCAGTATTTTGTATTCCCGGTCTGACTCGATTTTCCTGGACAGTTTGATACACACTGTCTTCTGGATATGAACGGTTTCTCCTGAGAACATGTTCTAACACAATTGTGATTGGAATGGAAAGTTAAATGTGTTACCGGTTGATACCAATATTGAGGCAAATATTTGTATCCCAAATTCCATGTCAATTCATATAATGTTTCTGCTGGACAGAAAACACACACTCCATTGAAAATTCCTTTTGGAAACTTACATTTAAATGTACTAGACGAGACCTTTAAAAGAAATAACAATACGTTACCTTAAATATAGGATATTGATACCTTTAAATTTGCAAAGGTCATGTTTATGTATGAATATGTTAGAATAGAGAGTAAAATTTTGTATCATTTGGTTTATTGTTTGTACATCCGCTAACCTGGATACCCTGTATTTTGAGTTCTATATCTTTAAGATGTAATAGTACATTCGAATCTACATGTAAGAGTGGGCTAAATAACCAGATATTCATATATGTACATGTATGCATACCCGTGAACTTCTTGTTAATTCAAAAGCGCTAATTTTAGATTTAAAAATTATTTGGAATCTGATATTTAAATTTAGAATGGTACATGCAATTATAAAGACAAGTATTTTTAGATATGAAATGCGTAAAAAAACAAACTACAAAAACGATTGTTATCTCTAAGCAATGAAATGATCGCAGTATGTCATCTTTTCTAAATCCTATTATTTATGATAAAGACCATGCAATATGAAAAAAAATAATTAGTGAATGCATGTTTAACATACAAATTAATCGACTTTAAGTTTAGGTTACATACCTCACAATTTCCAGTATAGAAGAAAGCAAATATTCCAAACATTAAGGTGTGGATAACTTTCAGGACTAACATATTCAAATCTCCGTTTTAGTTTTATAAAATTCCCAGTCACAATAGGAAGGTATACGGAATTAGAACTTGGAAATTCCAGATACCCAACACTTCTATTTATAATTCCACGTAATATATTGGATTTATTCCATAAGGTAATGTGTGTACCTTAAACATTGTTTAGAAGAGGGGTCCTAGGTAAACCTGAACCAGTATTTACCATGGATATAACACCAATTCCACTTCCATACGGAAAAAACTATCAGATATTTTTATCGTTTTGTCATGAGGATGAGGAAGTTGCACTCTCGTTGTTAAATGAGTTAGAAGAAAAATATCAACTGAAATGTCTATGTCACGTGAGAGACTTCACTCCTGGGGTTACAGTGATGGACAATATTCTAAATGGTATCGAAAAAAGCATGAAAATTGTCTATCTTGTATCCGAAAGTTTTAAACAAAATCAGTGGTGCAGTTCTGAAATTTTATATGGAATCACGGCTTCACATAAACAGTGCGAGAATAGCATGATTCCAGTTTTACTTGAGAAAACAGAAATGCCGAGAGAATTACAAACCATTAACTATGTTGATGCAACAATTGATGGAACAGATATCGCCAGTAAAATACACGAAGCCTGTGTTTTTGGAGGTAGAGTATACTATCATACCTTAACTTTCACTTTTGGTTCTAGATCAATGCACGGAGTACCTCCGGCGCGTGGCCCGTACCTGCGCAATTAGAAACATCTCATCCCACTAATGCAAGGTAAAGATAACGAACAGTGATCAATCTCATAACTCCTACAAGCAATACAAAATAGATTGTTCGGCAAACACGGGCCCCTGGACACACCAGAGGTGGGATCAGGTGCCTAGGAGGAGTAAGCATCCCCTGTTGACCGGTCACACCCGCCGTGAGCCCTATATCCTGATCAGGTAAATGTAGTTATCCGCAGGTAAACTCAGTGTGCCAAGAACGGCTTAACAATTGGTATGAAACACGTCAGACTAATATGTGATGTAATATATGATTGGATACGCAAGAGTGTGTTCTGTATATGTCAGTATTTTAAATGGAGGAAGGCTACTAACCCATAAGTTGATGTTATGTACAGTGGTTTCAACATTCTCGTTTAAATTCAGAATTTTGCAAATTTTATAGACGTCATAACGATCGGATTTACCAATACAACCTGTCATTTAGTCAAATACTCTCTGATATGTTTCATACTAATTGAGACCGTACTGTGCACACTGATTGTGACTACGGATTGCTCTGTTTGTCCGATCAAGACATAGATCTTACGATGGGTGTGACTAGATGACAGGGTATGCTTAATCCTTCTATTATATACTTGATCCAACCTCTGGGATGATCAGGTATTCGTGTTAGCCCTACTCTGAATTTTGTAGACTGTATAGGATTCACGATATTGATAACTGTTTGGTATCTTTATCTTATCATCCTTGACTAGCAGTCTAAACTTAAAAGTTGTTTTAAAATATTCAAAAATAGTTTACAGATCAAAATTTAACGAAGTTTCTCTCTTTTTCAGCGTCTGACACATGCATTTTACCAAACGTAATCTCCTTTCAAGGTTAGACTTTAATTATATCTCTTATTTTCCCAGTCGTGTTGGTGTCTTTGTAATGTAGAGTATACCGTTGTTATCTGTATATAGTTACATGTATTATCTTACATACACAAATGATGTTTCTCTCCGTATTTTCTATAGGATTACGTAACGGATCCGTATTACGTGTTATACGGAGGATTAAAGTGTGGGACTATGGTATTCCAAAAATCACTTTTTCAGAAGACACAGATAAGCGTTCGAATATATCAGATCAACTTAGATCCCAAAAGGTTGTTATATACATGCATGATATGATTGCATTTATTTCTGATGTAATGCAGTTACATATTTGATTAATTAATGCTATGTAGGATGTCGCAAATTCCTAAATATACACGAATAATTTATTATCGCGTAATTTTGCGAGAATATTCACTCGCGAATTAAAATTACTAGTTTTCATATTCATATACCTAAATTATATGTAAACACTTGCTCAACTGTTATTCTCATGATTCGACGTTCACGAGTCATTTCGCCATAGCTTTGCTCCTCACGAAAATGTTAACAGCTGTGAAGGAGAAACTTCAAACTTACTGTGCGACTACATATGCCAGAAGTGGTGTTAATCAAATGTGCATTCTAAAAAGTTCTAAAGAACTTTTAGTAAACTTGAAATCACAGAATTTTTCCCAAATCAATAGCATTATAGCTTATATGTGTAAGAATTATTCGTTGTGTATTCTATGGTTTTTCTTTTAATTATCAATTGTAAATTTTAGTATGTTGTACAGCGCTTTAGAGTATTTTTAGATAAGGCGCTATATAAGTGTACTTTTATTATTATATTATTATTATTATTAAAACCTTTGACTTTTCAACACTATACACGACCATTCCTCACGATAAATTAAAGACTAGACTTTTTGACATCATAGACAGTTGCTCCTTCAACAAAAACGGAAAACGGAAATATTCATATCTAGTGATCAGTCATTCAAAAACTTACTTTGTTAAACACCACTCTGATTCCACGCACAAGTACTCTGAAGTTGAAATAAAAAATATGCTAGAGTTCCTCATTGACAATATCTTCGTGGTCTTTGGTGATCAGGTCTTCCAACAGTCTGTTGGAATTCCCATGGGCACGAATTGTGCTCCTTTGTTAGCTGACCTGTTTTTATATTCATATGAAACAGAATTTATTCAAAAACTTCTACGTGAGAAGAAAAAATCTCTCGCTGTGACCTTCAATTCGACTTTTAGATATATCGATGACGTTTTGTCTATTAACAATGATAGCTTTCATTCATATGTCGATTTGATATATCCCTGTGAGCTCGAAATAAAGGACACCACAGAGTCGTCCACTTCTGCTTCATACTTAAATATTTTATTGAAAGTAGAAATTAACGGCAAACTGACAACTCAACTGTATGACAAACGGGATGATTTCAGCTTCTCCATCGTCAACTTCCCATATTTATGTAACAATATTCCATCATCACCTGCATATGGTGTTTATATATCTCAATTGATTCGATATGCAAGAGCTTGTTCTAGGTATAGTCAGTTTTTAAATCGAGTTGATGGTACAGGGATTCAACAGTCTCGATTGAAGTCAGCATTTCGCAAATTCTATGGTCGTTATAACGATCTAGTTCGTCAATACAACCTCACATTGGGTCAAATGCTGTCTGACGTGTTTCATACAGATTGTTAAGCCGTTCTTGGCACACTGATTTTGACTGCGGATAAATCCGTTTCCTGATCAGGATATAGGGCTCACGGCGGGTGTGACCGGTCAACAGGGGATGCTTACTCCTCCTAGGCACCTGATCCCACCTCTGATGTGTCCAGGGGTCTGTGTTTGCCCAACTATCTATTTTGTATTGCTTGTAGGAGTTATGAAATTGATCACTGTTCGTTATCTTCACCTTGCATTAAGTTCTCGTGTAAGATAAGGTATCTCCAGTACCATCCTTAATGGATTCTCGTGTTGGCATCAACATTCTGGATTGATTATTAAAGTGTCATTGCACATAATTTCAGCTATTAGTAACGTTTATCACTGCTGTGAATAGCACAGTATTTCTTATATTCAACAGCACGAAGACAATAGCTGATGATTTCGTTGGTGACTGAATGTATTCCAGTATTCTTATCAACTAAATATACTTCAACTAAATAAAATTAATGTGATGTCCGGGCAAAAGTATTGTTCATTGATTTCTCTGATCACTTTTTCTTTTCATCATATTCTTACTCCTCCTAGGCACCTGATCCCACCTCTGGTGTGTCCAGGGGTCCGTGTTTTCCCAACTATCTATTTTGTATTGCTTGTAGGAGTTATGAGATTGATCATTGTTCGTTATCTTCACCTTGCATCTATTTGTCTGAAAATTTAGTAAGCTAATAGTAGCGAAAACTCTGTCTATTTTAGCTCTGGATAAATTGGTTCAACTAGAATTAGTTTCCCCTAACCAATCTAGACCTTTCGAACATAAAGTTACATAAGAAATCAACATTACTAAAACAAAATTTGACTTCTTGTTGAAATGAATTTATTATTTGATAAGTCAATGTCTATAAATATGAATTCATCTGAAATTTAACAATGGCTTGAGATATACATCACTGGTAGACATGGGATGCTTACACCTGATCCCACCGCTGGTATATTGAGGGGTCCGTGTTTTCCCAACTCTATACTTTATCTTGCTTATAGGAGTTATAAGATTGATCACTGTTCGTTATGTTCACCTTTCATGTATTTTCTTAACAAAACTATTTGATAAAATTTTCGTTTTACAGATTGACACATTGTGCTGTAAAATCTTAGATGAAGTGAATTCCAGCAAATTCAAGAGATGGTATTTTCTCCACGATCCTATATTCTTTCGCCTTCTGTGGTGTTTTGCCGTTCTGGGAGCGTCATCTATGTCTTTGATTCCATTGCTGTTATATCTTGTCATTGAGGGTGATATCACAGAGGGAAGTTTGGGGGGATTGTGTACGGTGCTTATTGTTGTTCCCATTATCACAGTAACTATCATTATTGGATGTTACGCTAAGTATAACAAAAAGGTAAGTTTAATACTTAGATATTTTATTGAAAATAGATATCAACGGCAGACTAACAACTCAACAGTATGACAAACGTAATGATTTCAGCTTCTCCATCTTCAGTTTCCTAAATCTATGTAGCAATGTTCCATTATCACCTGTATATGGTGTTTATATCTCTCAACTGCTCGATACACAAAAGCTTGTTCTGCGTATGATCAGTTTTTAGATTTAAGCAGGCTACTGACAAACACGTTGACGTTATAGAGGTTTCGACAGTATCGTTTAAAGTCAGTATTATGTAAATTCTATGGTCGTTATATCGATCCAGCCAACACAACCTATCATTGGATCAAATGCTGTCTGACGTATTTTATAACGATTGTTAGACCCTTCTTGGCACACTGATTTTGACTACGGATTACTCTGTTAACCTGAACAAGATATAGGGCTCACAACGGTTGTGGCCGGTCGACAGGGGATAATCATTCCTCCTAAGAACCTGATCCCACCTGCCGCATATCCAGGAGTCCGTGTTTTTTCAAATCGTTTTTGTATTCCTTATAGGAGTTATGAGATTGATCACTGTTCATTATTTTCACCTGTTTATAGAGGTTATGATTTGTCTGATAGGTGAGTAGGGAATGTTACTCTTCCTAGACTCCTGAACCCATCTTTGATGTGAGTCTGAGTTTGTCGTACGGTCAATTTTGCTTTTTCATATTGGATTTATGAGATTAATCACTGTTCGTTTATCATCCAATTGCGCTGAATTTTGACTTCGCGAAAATAAGTACACAAAATTCATAAATGTTCTGTAAGCGTTTATGCTAGTGTTTATTTAGTTGATCAAATCGAGCTAGGTTACTTTTTGCAATTATGTAATTTTGTATTCAATCAGTTTTCCTTCTACCTTCTTTGATTTGACATATTGCAGGGAGAGAAAGAAATAGACGATATTGTTTGGCAATATTTGATTCAATACTTCCAAACACTGAACGTCCTGCCAGTTATGAATATTGCAGGAGAAGTATGAACAATACATTTTGTTGTCAAATGAAGTTTAGATACATAATAGAATAAAACCGCATTGTGGGGAAATTAGTATTTCAATATTGCGATAGTTCATTGATCAACTATTGAAAATATTCTGAAATAGAAAAAGATCCCACATGTGCTAATATGTCTTTGTCTACGACAGATCGGTCTACGAAATTATGATACAGATCCATGCAAGGTAAGACTAATTTTGGTCGACACTGTATTGACTAACATTAGGAGTGAAATCCATTTCTGTTTTGTTGGGTACATGATAAACTGAAATGCTCTGAAGGGAATAAAATCTTAAATAACAAGAAGTTGCCAACTTTGCTGTCAGGCTTTGTTTCCACAGGTCCCAGGTAAAGTCTTAAGTGGGTATCAATATATATAGTGCATTTCTCTATTCTTTATATTGAATATGCCTTCACTTAAAACGGTTATGTTTATCTAGTTCATATCAATCTCTGATTTTGTTTTATATAATAGCTTAAATATAGTGTGTATCTTGCTCTATCCTTTAACATTTAAGTATATTTTATTTCCATTATTGATCATCTTGTAGACTGTGACATCGTGATGACAATCCCATTATTTTCAAACAGTACTTTGATTTGCCTGGATGGTCGAGCGCTCTAGCTCGCTGGTCACACGCTGTTAGGTTTTGGTTTTACTGGTCGTGAGTTTAACCTCGGGTGGGGGACGAAAGTTGTTGTCCTTTTATAGTTTCCTTCTGCTTTATATATCTATATACTATTTTTTCAGAAATTTTGTATATTCGCCCTGAAGCGGCATTATGATGATGAGGAAACGATTAAGGTAATGTTAAAAGAGAATGCTGTTTTCAGGTTTTCGATGAAACATGTTGGAAACCTAATTTCAATGTTTTGACCACATTTACGAAATGTGATTAACGTACTTAACATTTCCTCGTTAATTCTTGTGTTGGGTCACGGAAGTTAATGAAGGCATTCTATCGGATATTGTAATATAATTATCCATTCCCATTTTTGCCAACTGACGGTAGTTGTTAAAGTGTTCTTTTTTTTTTTACTTTTTAGAAAAAAGCACATGACCTCATCATCAACTTTATAAATAGGAATCGGACAGCACTGGCTTCTTGGATAACCCTGGAAGAGTTTAAGTACAATCGACATAATACATATCTTCATAGAAAGTGCATTTGTCAATATCTAGAGCCATCCATTGTATAAGGATCCACTGATTGCAAACAGTAGTTCATACTTCTGAAAGAAAACAGGATTACACAGAAGACACATGTACACTGATTTTGCCTTCTTGTTGTTGTTATATTGTATGATGAATTAATTATTCCCCAATCATGATATAGTGTAGTGTATGAGATTGATCTGCAGTTGGGTTGATAAAAATACACTATATGAAAGTTGTGACCTAGTCTTTGAATGGTATCTGGATTTTTTCTGAAATCTTATGTGTCTCTTTATGGTGATATATTATTGCAGCATTCTCAATAAACGAATTTTGTTTTTGGCAACTTAAATCGTCTTATCAACGTCTACAAAACGAATAAAATATAATGTTACAGTTAGAATGATAAATTTTGCAAATCACTTCAAATGCTCATAATGTAAAACTTATACGGTACCAATTTTGATGCACCAGATGTGCATTTCGACAAATAATGTCTCTTCAGTGATGCTCAACCGAAATGCGTGTATTTACGTATTAATGTAGAAAAGTACCAAACACAGTACTTTGAAAATAATATATGATGAGACATATATGGCTGTGTATATCACTATGTATGTTTTGGACTTTGTTATTCGAACTTTTCAGTTTCAGTTTCACTTATCACTCCGTGTAGTATACTATGTTGGTTTTTTTATATATATTACGGCATATACAGTGTATTCCGATCACGTTACCATTTGTAGTACAGAAGTAGACAGTAGATTTTAATTTAATTTATTCCCCAGTGTGCTTTTCATAACATGTACTTTATATTGACATATTCTGGACAAAGGTTACCTCCCTACAATGATATAATAGACAAGTGTTGTAGCGTATTTTACAACAATGATTAAACGAATACATGTATATAGCCATGGTTTGAAATGTGTTTGATACAGGATAAAATTGTCTATACTTGTGTGCGATTTTATTTTCATTTTATTATCATATTTTTTTTATTAATATTATTTCATTTACTTCTTATTTTCTTATCCTTAGAATATCATTTGCTTAGGGTCATATTGATGGAAACTTGACTCACTTGAGCAGATCGATGCATGGCATTTAGAATTCTATAAAATGTAGATCTTTTATGTTATTTCTTATATCATCCAACCCCCCCCCCCCCCACACACACACACACACACTTGTAACTGAGTTACATGAAGTCAATAAAATTATTCTTTCAATTGTTTTAACACTCTAGGGATTCTTCTTTACGTTACACTGGAGATCGAGCTCAACATCTCCACTACTTTTGTTGACAACATCCATGAGTTACTGCAGATTATTGGGATAATCATGTTTAAAACCATGAGGAAATAATGAATGAATATTTCTTTCCATGGAAGGATTAATTTTAGATTTATCTCCATAGAGAAAGGAGTTCTAAAATGTCAGACTTAAATCGCAATGGTAAGTGTCAAGTCTACGATAGGTTTCGTGAAACGCTCCTATACGTGCGCGTCAAAGTGATCACAAACGTAATCGTACGTTTACGATCTACGATCGGTTAATGAATCGGCCGCAAGGTCTTCCAACATGCATACTGTTTGAATTTCCATGGACACGATTTGTGCTCCTTTATTAAAAAACATCTATTATTATTCTTACAAGGCAACATTTATTCAAAAACTTCTACACGAGAAGAAAAAATCTCTAGTTGTGGCCTTCAACTACATATGTAGATACTAGTATATTGACGACGTTCTATCTATCAAATTAATTGATATTATGTTGAATCCATATACACCAGTGAACTCGGAACAAAAGTTTATCATATCGTTCATATTTGCCCAACTATCTATTTTGCATTGCTTCCAGTAGTTATGAGACTGATCACTGTTCGTACATTCTAAATATTTTTCGAGTATGCTTTGGAGTTTGCTTAGAGTTGTACTCAAACCAAAAATGGCCGAGTTTGAGCATGAGTACGGTGAAAGTTTTAAAATATCCAGGCCAGATCTCAAAGCATTAGCAAAAAAGCAGATTTCAAACCAGTTGCATTAGAATAATGTATGCCTTTAGGTGTGACGTCATGTACGGCAAATACCCCGATTGAGGAACGTCAAGATTGATTGATTGTATCTTGTTTAACGTCCCTCTCGAGAATTGAAACGTTAAGATGTATTGCGTACCCATGCATTGCGTCAATTGCTGTCTGAGTTTTTCACAGCTGGTAGGCTGAATTTGATCGCAAATAAACTTGTTTACCTGATCAAGATATAAAGCTCACCTGATCCCACCTTTGTTACATCCAGGTGTTTGCCCAACTCTTAATTTTGTATCCCTTATGGGAGTTATGTGATTGACCACTGTTCGATTATCTTTGAGGTTTCCATACACATTTTTCATAACAGATTAATCTACTCCACTTCGCTAAATGATTGTATTTTTTCAAAATGTCTTATGAATTAATATTCTCTGTTTTCAACAATTACCACCACCCCATCATCCCTACGGAAACACTAAACATGATGAAGTCCCTTACATTCTGTAATTTGAAGTCAATTCAAATGACTGAGTAGATTGGTCTTTCCCGCATTAAAACCAACGGAATATGTATAATTAGAATATTTCCATACAATTTTCCCTCAGCATTAGCGACGAATACACACGCCTATCCAATTAGTGTTTCCGATTTTCAACTAACCATCTGTAAATCATTTTAGTAAGTTGTGGTAGAACGTTTGGAAACTTTAGAAAAAGAAACATAAAAATAAATCACCTAATGAAATGTATGAGATTGGTTGTCTATTTATCATCTAAATTATGCTACATACATACATGTATGTAGAAATATTCATAATCCATTATCACCTACATTTGGTGTTCATGTCCCAAATCATTCTATATGTAAGATCATGTTCTACGTATGATCAGTTTATAAATCGAGGTAGGTTACTGACATATAAGTCAATGATACATTGGATCTCAACAATCTCGTTTAATGTCTGCATCCCTGAGATTATATGGTCCTTAGAAAGGCGAAGATAACGAACAGTCCAATTCACAATATGTCCAATGGTCTCTGACGGGTTCATACCAATTTTATAGGCAGATCTTTATCTAGTAACATTGAATGCATATTACATCGTTTATCTGATTAAGATATAGCACGGATGAGACCGGCCAACAGAGGATGCTTACTCCTCCTAGGCACTCGCGCCAACAGCCATAGTGTGTTCTGGGGTTTGTGATTGCCCTAATCATCTATTGAAATTATTACTCTTCGTTATTTTCATTTTGAAAAGTTGATTATCAATTTAATAACTTCCATAAAGTATACAAAATCAAGAGTAGGACCGACACGGATCCCAGAATATTCCAGAGACAGAATCATGTATTAATGATTAGGAGATGTCGATCAGCTTAGAGACGACAAACAAATGCTCTCGTCATAAAATGAGTCTTGAATTTTTTAAACATTTTGTATTGCTGATTCCAATACAGTATATAGCCAGGACTGGACATAGTTTAGCCTCATGTATAGCACAATGCAAATGCCAGATACGTAAATAACATTTGAACATTAATTTGTGTACAGATGATCGAAATGTGGAAACAAATTGTTTTTTGTCATAAAAAATCCATTACAATTATACATATTATGATATAAAGCAAACTGAATATACACATTTTTGCAAACCAAATTAAAATAAAGTCACAAAGAACGACACAGTCTTAATCGTGCACTGGTAGAGAACTGGTGGCTACTGAACTTATAATTGTAGACTTAACAGCTTTATGGCATTAATGGCTTTCGCGGAATAACATGTACACTTTTAAAGTGCGTTCTTTGAACTTCATCGCGGTGAACTCAAAATAACTTCACGTAGTATACAATATATAAATGTCCAAAGTGCATACGTCAAAATCTAGAATAATTCGGTCGCTTGATCGACAATTTTGATGATCTTCGCAAAATAAAAGAGAGATAACCTACTGTTAAATTCTATGTATGTATAAACATCTTTCTTGTAAGTATTATTAAAGTATGTGGGGAAATGAATGAAACAAAGAATAAATGTTTAAATACATAGAATGGGGAGTGACATTACATTCAATGGAAGATCGACGAAAAAGCTAATCTGAGTTCAGAGATGAACAACTTAATCATTATCATGCATATATGGCAAGAATTTGATAAAAATTGAAACTTTGATATTTCTCTTTATAACACATCTAATTGAACAGATAATATTATGATTTATATAGTGATACATCTGATTGAACATTTAACTCTAAAATTTGTGTAATGATATTCTCTTGATCTAAAACAGATAAAAGAATCATTCGGTTTGAAAAGTATATGTATATATGAAACATCCTCTGTATTATTGCAAAGATATGATGGAACTGATATTTTGTTTAACTATTTGAATTACGTCAATGGGAGCATATCAAACGTAGAACTAACATATAATCTAAATTGTATTGTAAGAAATTGCTACTGGCGAACAAGAATGGTTCTTTGTTCTAGAAACCCGAAGTCGGTGTTAAACGATCAAGCTGATTATCCGAAACAATGAATCATGTTACATTATTCCCTGTAAGTTTTTCTTCATGAATTGAGTTTTAAAAAATCGTTTGGTTAATGAATCATGGGGCTTCTAGCATGAAGGAGTCAAAAGGTACACGTTTTTTGTGTACATATATGTGACATTGAAGTGTGTTTACTTCTTCACACCTTGCACTAAGTTGTGATGAAAACCACAACTTCTCTCAGGGCGTTTTGAAAATCTAAATATATCTCTATATTTGAAACCTTTAATCAAAGTTACACAGGTGATCTATCAAAAGGTCGATAATCTGGAAGTGAATAATACTGAATCCATAGAAAGTGCAACTTAGTACATAGAGATATAAAAGTACATGCATTTTCATTAATGAAAGAAGTTACGATACTGCAAGGGACTTCATTTACTCCTGATTTTTACACTAGACATTTTGATAAATATTACTAACGTTACAAAATACATGTAAACAAAGGACGATTTTGAGTAATGATGATATATTTAAGCAATATGAAATGCAATATTTGCAAGTTGAGTAAAAAAAATATGCATTATTGAAAAATAATACATTTCTATAAACTCTAGCTGAAACAGGTTCATGAAATCAAGAAACAAATTCAAAATTAAGTCAAATGTCATTCGTATAAACGGTGTTTGATAACGTTAGATTCATAAATAATTTTGGTGATGAAAGGAAAAAGAAGAGCACGCACCGAACACACCTGTTTCTTCTGACTGGCGATCGACTTGATTAATACAACATTTTAACGCAAAATGCATATTCTGACTAAAGCGTAAAATGTTTCATGAATCTTGTGCCTGTGTCCTTGGCAAGGACCAACATTTAAATAATTGAACTATATACCATTTAGAGTTGAAATGTCCTTGACTTTCTGGTATTTTCACAGAATAAATATATGGGATGTATATTCATTCTATGAAATACTAATTATAATAAAGGAAGAGGGCATGGTGAGATGTGTGTATGATATATTTCCATTGTCATTAATAAAATGTTTAAGAATAACATGTAAGCAGTAAATAACGCATTTTCACACGTTCTGGACACAGTTCGTTCTGTGGTATGCACGAGGAAAAAGTTCCCATGAACAAAGGTTATTTGTTTTCTTGCAGTAGCCATTCCTGAATTGGCAGTCCCGGCCATGCGTGGTTATAATACATTTATCCAATGAATCTTCATACCTCAATGTATTGGACATATTAGGTTTGTGAATTTCGATCTGTTGAAGCAAATAAAAAGAAAATAAGAGTTTTCTAGTAAATCACAAGCAATCACAATATACAGACAATTCACTATATAAACGTTTGTGTTTTCTCGGGGGTGGGGGTAGCATTTCAGGAAATGAAGTAGTTGTCACAAAGGAAACGATGAGACAGATTTATACACCAACTACTCTTGACTGTTAGAGCTACGACTGGGAACAACTGAACTAAAGATGTACTTAACGTTATCACGGTGGTCCCCTCTTTTGATTTCGAATAGATGATTACTGTCTGCACAGTCTCACCGACATGTTTCCGTGTCATTTGACTTTCTGACACTTTGATTAAATCATGTTTTAAGTATTCCTCATACATTTCAATTATCAACTTTTAAAGCGATACTTTAAGTAGCAATTAGTGTTTTCCGCAAAATATATCTTTGATTTATTTTACTTCATTCAATCTTTCAAAATTATATCTAGGATGTGCGATCAACGTCATTGATCACAACATCTCAGATGCTTATCATTGTTGTATCAATCATCGAGATAGTTTGAAGGAAATGCTAATGACCCCTTTAAATCATAGCCTTAAAAGTGTCAGAAGAGGCATCTTCAGCAAAAAAAAATTCAGGACTTTTTAATTTTGAGGATAGAGAAACCACTGGGATGTAAATTAATGCACTTATTAGACGGACACAAGATATGAGAGTCATGGAGATTCCTCTGCATAATCAGCCGTACATATATGAAATAATTTAGAGAAGACGAATCAACCACTAACGCAAGTGGATTGTAATTTATGTAGAATGCAACGTTTAGTAATATTTTGGTCTTCATTAGGCGATAAAACCTTATCATTATCGGAATATAATATACGGCAAGGAAATGAGAAAATTATTATTTTTGGTACAGTGGGGAGTACAAAAGAAGAATTATTTCTTTCGTAAATGTTAGGAATGCAAAGAAAAAATAATTTGCTTTATATGTCACGTGACAGGGATCTATCGCTATTGTTTTGCGTCCGTCGTAGTGCGTCGTCAGCTGTTCGTCATGCGTTAATAATTGAACACTTTTAACTTCTCAATAACTGCCCATTCAGTTGTTTCCAAATTCTCGTTCCAAACATCTTTGAGACAATGGGGCATATGTTATAGAATACAAGATACCTGCCCCCAAGGTGTTAAGGGTGGGGTAAGAACTGTAAAAAAAAAAAGATCAATTTTTCAAATATGATAATGCAAAGTCATGTAGAGCAGGAACGCCTATACCAAAAGCTGCAAATTTCATGACCCCAGGTACTGGTGCTGATTCGAGGGCGGGGTAAAGCTTATATGCAAGGTGAATATAACGAACAGTGATCAATATTTTGATAATATTTTGTTAAATGAAATTAATGCTAAATTTAATTTAAATAGATATTTAGAAGAAGCAGGTAGCCCTTTTCCGTAATTGTAAGTTTCATGATGTCAGGACCAAGGGCTTTGGTTCCAAGTTGGAGGAAATTTTTTACAGTGATTTTTGCATCTATAATTTGAAAGATATATTCTTTTTGCAGATACTGTTTAAAAACTAGAAAAAACGGAATGATATGTTCTCAAATTGTGAATTTCGCACCACCAAGGTCCTCACTATTGGGTGAGTCCAAAATGGTGATATATTATTATACAAAGTCTTATGTACTGTTGCTTAATCCTAGAATCTAACATATACATGTACTATAGGAAAATATAGATTTCATAGCTCTTGTGGCTATTTATATTTTTAAACCAATAACTTAATAATCAAACTAAAATTGTAATTAATACCCATCAGGCCTGTGGACCTCTTGCTATGTTTACTGTTGATTTGGATTATAGAAATATGAAAGTCAGTGGTAGACTGGCGTTTCATAAAATATAATAAGCCTTGACCCCATCATGTTCATACAAACCACACATAAATTTCCGAATGGGAATGTATATAGAAGGTTACCGTTTACCACAGTGCTTTACGTAATGAACACATTAAATATTGACTGGCTATTGGTGAAGTTTGTGACGTAAATTTTCGTTATTTGTTCTTGAATCATTGATTCTCTCCTATGTACTCTAAAACCACGTAAGAATTTCTACCTGACAGGAGCAATCGTACATCTTCAGTCGGGCGATGGAGGCCGGAGGAACTTCCTCATGGGTGACAACTTCCAATCGAGGGCCGTACTTTGTTGCTGAATCACAGGGAAGTTCACGGTACATAAATCATTAATCAAATCATTATAGGATTTATGAGATTGATCACTATGCGTTTTCGACACTTTTTCGAATCACACTAGAATTTGCAGAGATATCAATTGCTTGATGAAATGGTTAAAGAAGTATCCTCTGATACTTCTACAAAATTTCACAAATTATTATATTAGATTTCTTTTCAAGACAAACACCTATAAAATAAAGTATGTATCATTTACAAATGATAAACCCTGCAGCATCTAAAAAGCTGCTTGGTATACTGCATCTAGAAACATGGAATAGTATGTTGATGGTAATATTTGTTGATTCCTATTTGAACTCACCATAAATTGCATACTCCTTCTTTATATCGAGGATTGTTGGACCACAAGAATGTGATCTTCCATACAAGGTAATAGTTGTATTCGGGACAATATCAGAACCCTAAAAATTCAAACAAAACAATATATCTCAAACAATCATCTGTTCGTGGACGGTAAACTCATTAACCCAATTTTAAATCGTATTTTGTTTGCTTCGAAAACAAACACATGCATTAGGTTGCTAATTTCTTAGTTGTGCTAATAAATGACAGATGTGGTGAGAATATATTAAATTTATTTTATTTGAAAACACCTATATTTCACACCATGTCCAAATTAAGTATTCACTCAGTGCACTAAAATTTCTTAAAATACTTAACAGCACTAATTCATTTTAACCGCATTGCTATCAAGCGAAAACAGAAATTTGACTATTATCAAATTAAACGAAATAATTCACGTGCATCATAATTTGCACCTCCTTCCTTTATGTTGTGCGGAGAAAAAGTCATTTGAAATAATATTTCAAAGCCCTTACCCTATATATGTTTTTAACAGTCACTCTATATGTTCTGTCGAAGGGGTCTCCCGCTGGTCCCCATACCCCGTCAACCACCGCTGTAAACGCTGTAAAATAAGAATCGAATTACCATCCATCATTCATAGTCATCATCTGCAGTCATCAGTTAAAGATACATCAATTCGGATAACATATTTTTCTGATAAAAACTCAAAAGAAATGCATTGATCATAATTGGTAATTCTAAAAACAAAAACAGCTGTGTGTAAAAGGTATAAAATATTGAAGTTCAAATCGTTAAAATACGACGGTGTATAGAATAAAAACATAGGCAAATGAATTTTTCTTGCATAAAATGATTCACTTTGTCATGTAAAATACCCATGGACTAATTAAGAGCTAAAACATTATTTTTGTAAGGGTGTAGTTTTACTGTTTTCAAATGAATAATACTTTTAAACACCTATCGAAAATTCAACACAACCTTGATAAAATATGCATGTCGGGCACATGTTTTGTTTAGCCTTTTTCGTGTTTAAATGTTTATGTATCTAAGATGAATATGGAAAATATGATTAATATATGACGACGAATTTTCCAATATTGGGCGACCTGAGTGTATCTGTAGTTTATAATCTATAAAAAAAAAGTCATAAGGTATTGTATTACAGTCATCAGAGATTGAGATGGTGCACATAAAATGAACTGTATCTTGTACACATCAAACAAAGTCAACGTTGTTCATATAAAAGAACAATACAAAAATGTTAATCAATTGATAAGGTATAACGTGTATACTCTAGTACATTCCGATTACAATTTAAAATCTCACAATATTCGTCCGAATTTTCTTTGTCACGTTTCCTACGTGTAACTCTCAATCTCATCTAGTGACAGGAATTTGTTCTCGGTGATGGAGATATATATTTTTCAAAAACATTTCAATGCATACACGTGTTTTAAGGCATACTTTCTATGCAAGGTGAAGATAACGAACAGTGATCAATCTCATAACTCCTACAAGCAATACAAATTAGATGTTACAAAATTCAGGTCAGCTGATTGAAAGCAAAAACACAACCTCAAATGTTGAATTTTGTAAACATATATTTTTATGTATTTCATGAACAAATAATACTGATTAATTTCAATGTCACATATCTAGGCAGTTCCTTTCCTACCTTTGAGTCCCATATGTAACCCTAAAAGCTTTCAAATAAGTTAAATTATAGATATAAAAATTAGAATTAATTAGTTTCAGTAACACATTTTAAGCGTTTATCATATTGATTCTGGAAGTTTGACTTCTTAAAAAGGGTGTGTGTTCTGAACATTTAAATTCAGAGAAATATTCACAATTCCAGGATTCACTGTATATTCAGCTCAGAATATGTTCCTTAGATATTAGAAATTTTCAAGAGGCACAAACCCTCTCACATTGAACCATGTTACCACTTTTGGTTGCTCCCAAACAGTGTACTAATCACTATAGATGACTATTATTCTATTACAAATCACCATAACATGATTTGATAACCATGTGCTGCGTCGAATAAAGAGGCAAATATACGAATTGTATGCAAGGTGAAGATAACGAACAGTGATCAATCTCATTACTCCTATAAGCAATACAAAATAGATAGTTGGGCAAACACGGACCCCTGGACACACTAGAGGTGGGATCTTATTTTTAACATTAAATCAGTTAAAGTGAAAATAAACGATCTGGTCTGTATTAGAGTATATCACACTGTAATTGATTTGGTTTTAAACGCAAATAAATGAAGTATTCACTTACAGAATAGAACCCCCAAATCTTCAACTTACTCTGATCTAGCAGTAAATCGCGTTCTACTATAATTTACAGCAGCTTCCTAGAAAAATATTCTGCTTTTCTTGAAATAAAGTTTAATGATAAAATCAATGGCTAAACGTTGCAATAATAATTTGTATATGATTTCACTTTTATTTTTCTTTTGTTTGTAGTGTAATTTAAGAAGAAACGTCTCCTTGTCGTGTTGAATAGTGTACATGACATGTACATCTCCATCTTTCATGTTACATATGCAAGGTGAAGATAACGAACAGTGATCAATCTCATAACTCCTACAAGCAATACAAAATAGATAGTTGGGCAAACCAAATGCGCTTTGTGGTAATTCTTGTCAAAATATTATCATAAGCATAACCCGATAGAATGATGAAATATCAGCCAAAAGTATTTCTTTCTTTTCTGTAACTCATTATGGCATTTGGATTTCTGTTTCATTTGCTTTAAAAAATAAAATCATATCAAATGTTGAAAATACACAGGATATGATCTGCAATTTGAGCTAGAAAATAATTTTAGTTTGAACCATTTGAAATATAGATACCCTGATGGCGAGTAAAATATCTTATCACAGAACATTAGCTGAGAATTTAAAAAAATATATTTGGAATTATTTTCACGCACTGATTTATGTCATAAGAAATATTTTTGATTAAAATTTTCTAACATTTTCCTAAAAATAAATTATTAAATCCTTACGTTGTATTGCATAGACAGCTGTGAAACGAAGTAATTTAAAATGAAATATAAATTAAAGTTAAACAACTAATGGATAACGCTATTGAATATTGACATTTGTTATTTCAAGTTCCTGATATCTGTGATTCTTTAGGAAACACAGTGTGTATTTTCCTAATGCTTATAATTATATACAATGATAATCAAATTACTTATCATTACATTCTTTCTTTGTGATAAATGTTGATCATAAAATCATAAATTATGCAACACGGCGTATTAGGAAGACAATGGTTAGAACTGGAAAATGTTTCTGGTGCACTTCGCAAATGAAGATTTATGAAATCCTAATATCGCATCAAGGTATGTTTTTAAACCCAGGAATGAAAGGAGAATAAAACCGTGAATGTCACTTTGCTGTGTTATAATTTGACTGCATTTGAATGACAGGTTGCCTTTAGGAATGCCTGACTCTTGTTATCGTACGATATAAAAATAATCAAATACTGCTATACTCTCAATCGTATCATTAACTTTTTCTTCGATTTTGGTGTTTTCACCAAAGTGAGGTTTGTTAAATGGAATAAAATGCTTTTGTACAATATTATTCTGTATGCATTCTTTAAAATGATAATATTCATAAATTCGTATTATATGGGGAGCTTTCAAATAAAAACTTTTTTCTTGATAAATTAAATTCAGGTACATTTTTGGCATAGCAAAACGTTTTCCCAATTACTCATTTGAACATGTGAAAAAATATAGCAAGCCACACTTTCAGTTATGGAATATGGTTATCAATAGTGATCATATTTTCAATTATCACTTTAATTAATCAAAACTGCATTACAAATATATTGTAATGTTTAAGAATTAAATACTTGCCATTTTGTGCTCCACAAAATTGTTGCTGATCATGACGAGGATCTGTACAGGAAGCATTGATTTCACAAGTAAATATTAAAAAAATCAAAATATGTATCGACATCGTCTTCCGGATTAAGAGCTCACGACGATCTGTGACAGGCACGGTACGGTTCAGCTTTTTATACACTGTCTGTCACTTCCTACACGTTATTAATCGTCATTACTTCAGTTCTGCAAAAAATAAATCATTTAATTCTACACGTGTTTGGTGTCAAATCTCGAAAGGTCATTTTTTGAATGTAAAACATGACTTGATGGGAATCGTGACCTTGATCTACATTTTGTTTAGAGTATACTCGTTATTTAGATGTAAAACATGTATTCGGGGTTTGTTTTAAAGTCGCAATTTGTTTAAGGAACTGTATTCTTAAAAATCATTTAATGGAGAAAAAACAAAGACTCGAGATATTTCGGTATTTACAAATAAAATAGAAATCCTTATTTGTTATCAAATACTTGTAAATCTAATTCATTCCCCGAACATTTTCATTACTTTTTTTTCTTGAAATGAACACTTCAGTCAGATGTTCCAGAAAACGTTATGCATTTATTTATAAAACTTCAAGTGTTGCACAGGTGTAACGATCATTATTTTTCTATAAGGATCATTAGACTATCTTTAGATTTAAAGGATGTTGTTGAATTATAAAGCCATTATTCTGACATAAAAATCTATACCTGGATATGCTGATAGGCGTAAACAATTATGAACATGATAAAGATAATGATACTGATTCCTAGTTAGCGACCACTCATGATAAAACAAAGAGTTAGTTGAAAAACAACGTCTTTAAAATGAATGAGAAAATTTGATATTTGATGACATATATTGTGCATCCACTAAACATGCACCTTTCTAGGACTAATACGGCACAGCAGAACTTTTTTTCAGACTACATTTATCGTTTCGTGTTGTATTGGGGTGTGGGGTGTTACTGTTTTCAGACTACATTTATCGCTTCGTGTTGTATTGGGGTGTGGTGTGTTACTATTTTCAGACTACATTTATCGCTTCGTGTTGTATTGGGGTGTGGGGTGTTACTATTTTCAGACTACATTTATCGTTTCGTGTTGTTTATGGGGTGTGGGGGTGTTACTATTTTCAGACTACATTTATCGCTTCGTGTTGTTTTCGGGTGTGGGGGTGTTTGGGTGCGGGGGTGTTACGGTTTGATACTATTTGTGATTATTGATTCAGCATTACACAAACCGATGAACTATGTTATATATGGTTTCCTTTATATGTTACATTAAGACTGTAAAACTATTCAGTATTCATAATTTCTACTTTACACTTAAAGATGCATAACATTCAAGGTGCATATTCTTTGTTAGTACATTATACCCCACATCCCCGTATATAATATAACTCATGCAGAGTCATCAGCTATCCTACCATATTCTGGAATTTCATTTTCAAAAAATACTTGTCTATGTATAGTCTTTGCATTCGAAGAAACTTTTTTGCTGATGTTAAAGTTTACGAATAATTGAAATATTGTTTGCATACGTCTATCATTCCTAATCATGTATGTTTCGCTTACTTTGACATGCCAATTCATCTTCACCTTAGGAATCGTGCTGCACATTTTTATGCATATTCCGTTTTCTTTCAAAAGCATATAGTTTTTAAGTAATGCTATTTAAGAATGAAACGGATATATATCTCTAGTACACGTATTTTGCCAAATTGTGAATTAATGATTTAAAAAAAAATATTCGTGACCATTTATCATGTATTGTTAGTTTCTTCTATTACTTATTTAGTTGCGCTGTGTATGTCTTAAACGAAAGCCACTTTGAAAAGGAAAATGTTATTTGTCCTTTATCATAGATTGGAGAAAAAAAGAAGAAAAATAAACATGTGAAGATAGCTAAAGTGATCGATGGCATACATCCTATCACAAAATTTAAAAGTAGGACAAACACGGACCTCCTGACGTCTCAGTAGTGAGATCAAGTGCATATAGGAAGTAAGCATTCCCTGCCCACCGGTCACACTGGCCATGAGCCCTCTAGCGAAACTCAGCTTGTAACGTTGATATGAAACACGTCAGATAGCATTCGGAGTAGTAATGACAAATTAGATCATTCGGAGGACCACAGACTTTACGAAAAGCTTAATATAAACTAGGTTATTAAAACACATATAGCATAGACATATTGCTCAGTAGCATGTCTTCATTTGGACATTGATCATACGCAGATCATGTGTTGTCTGTCTTTGATCATAGATTGAATATCATCACTTGTTCTATGCTTTGGTTCGTGATGCGTTTTCACTGTTCGTTATCTTTCTTACTTTTTCTCTTTACCATAGATTAATTAACAAGTCGTGATATTTAACATTAGTGTTCGTTTGAAAAGCAAGATGTATTAACTATCCTTTATCATAGATTGAAAGCAAAATATGTTATCTATCTTTTATAATATGCAAGGTGAAGATAACGAACAATGATCAATCTCATAACTCCTACAAGCAATACAAAATAGATAGTTGGGAAAACACGGACCCATGGACACACCATTCGGAATATATGTGAAAATATATGTGAAAGTGAAGATATCAAAACGTGATCAATGCCATCTGTTTTAGATCTAAATATTTGATTCAATAAAGATGTGAACCACATCAAGACAAATCAACGTTGTGTCGAATAGGATGAATTCATTTTCCCCATCTTCAATTTCCAATATTTGGGTATGCACACTGATTTTGAATACGGACAACTCCGTTTAGCTGATCAGGATATAGGGCTTACGGCGAGTATGACACCTGATTCCACCTCTGGTGTGTCCAAGGGTCCGTGTTTGCCCCACTATCTATTTTGTATTGCTTGTAGGAGTTATGAGATTGATCACTGTTCGTTATCTTCACCTTCCATTCTCTTCTAGCTTTTGTTTATGTTTCTCAATTGATGAGGTAGACGAGAAGATGTTGTGCATATGGTTAATTTTGAAATCGGTACCGATTAATTGATTGTTTAATGGTTTTACATGTACGCCGTTTAGGCAATATTTCAGCTATGTTACGGCGGTAAATCAGTACAGGCTTCTGTCAACTAAATTGATAATTTCAACACGCTCGTTTAAGGAGAGCATTTAAAAAATCCTAAGGTCTTGATAATGGTAGAATTTGGGCACACCATCTATCATTATGTTGAATGCTATCTGTCATGTTTCATACCAATTATTAGGAAGTTATTTACGTATTGACCTTGACTACAGATTACATCGTTTACTTGATCAAGATATAAGATTTAAGGCAGGTATGAACGGTCATCAGGGGATAATTACCCCCCATATGCACCTGATCCCATCTGTGGTGTGTCCAGTGATCTGTGTTTGCCCTACTTTAAATTTTGTATGCTTTATAGGAATTATGAGATTGATTATTGCTCCTTAATGTCACTTTTTCATTGAATGGCAAGTTGCATTATCTGACCTGTATCATAAATTGAATAGCAAGACTTGCCCAAAGTTATAAGGATACATGGTCCGTCATTCGACAAATGTGGCCCACCTTGTACAACACTGTTACAATAGTCACTCGGTCATTTCTAATACTTATTCAGAAGAAACCTCAGGTGGCAGTCATGTGTCCAGTCCATATTTTCAGAGGCAAGATCATCGATGATCTTATCAGTTTAAAGCTGTAAGTTTTTAATAGTACAGCAGCTTGCCACAAGTGTTCAATGTTAAAATATAAAGTATGCCTTAGTTGTTCCTATATCGTCGTTGTCTATGCTCTTTCAAATTTAAATTTAGACAGTTGTGTCCGTGTAATGTACCTTATGTTGGAATTTCCCACATAAGTTTGGCGCTATTTACAGATGCATTACAGACAGGACTTCAAATGATAAAAAATGACACCAGTCCTGAAAGAACCATACGTTTGGACAAGGAAGGTAGAAAAGGGTTCAGATAGCAGAATTTACTGGATGACAGTAATCAATCTCATAACTCCTATAAGCGATACAAAATAAAGAGTTGGGCAAACACGGACCCCTGGATACACTGGAGGTGGGGCCAGATGCCTAGGAGGATATCATCCATCTATATACTGGACTCTATGCTTTACTATTGGATTACAATATGCAACACATGTACATGCGTTCCCAACACGGACGGCAAATATATATATCGGTTCCCTCTATATTTTCTTTTGAAATAATATTATCACTGTTTTCTTTTACAAGCAAATTCTTTCAAACATATAAGTAAGAGAAAGTCAAGAATTCTAGTTTTGAGTAACGTAATGCTGTGCACTTTGAAAAACTAAAACAATAACAGGTGAACACTGGACCATGCAGCGTTAGAGTTATAATGAAGTATGTAACCTGGAAAAGGTTTTCCTTAAAAGGTATACCAGGACCTTAAACTTCCATAATCCAAAAAAAATTAATATTATGACAGGAATGATAATCGACCTGATCATAGATAAAATGCCATCTCTTACTCATAATGTTTTAACTTAAAAAGTATATTTGCAATGCCATTCTTTATTAATATTTCCATACAAATCTTGGATATGTCCTTACTTACAATGCAAGATCAGTTAGCACGATTGAATCAACAGGATGACTCTGCTTTGAATAAATTAATATCCTTTGACAGAACTAAATAAAATATACATATTAGATTTCATTTATTTGAACTGCGAATGAAGGATTTCATTTTAAAATGCACTTGCGTTTCAATGTAACGCAAAGTAAAACACAAATGTCATTGCACTTTCAGCGAAATTAGATGTTGAAAGTGGCATTTACGCGTTCTATCTTGAACTGTAATTGCAATGGCCAAGACAATAAATTGACTTAGAAGTCAAGTATAATAGTTGAGGATAGGAAATTCAGTTTTGAATTATCTCAAAAATTCATAATATCAAAAGAAATAAATCACAACTCTTCACAACAAAAACTAAGAACGTCGCTAGATATTTTATCACTGATATTGTTTTGCTTTTATTTGATGCAATTTGAGTTTACTGAAGTAAGAAATATTTGAAGGGTAACGCAACTGAAATTTGGATATTGTTAATGAAATGTTGAATATGAGAATATTTACATACTCGTTTTCTATAACTAAATAAGGTATATAATTACTCTTCTTTTTCCTTGTTCTACTGTGTTCGTATTTGTTTACACAGATTGTTGATTATGATATAGAGCTATGCTTTCACTTATATCACATCTTCTGAGATTTCTTACTACGTAGATCACTTATAGATATAGGTATATTTGAGCTTTATAAGGATATGTAGACAAGTTATCGGAAACTTCCAATTCTACGAAAGTTTGAGACATTCTGTTTCAACCTTGGGAAAATCCAGGGTGAGAATGCAAGAAAAGTATGAATAAGTATAAGTTTGCACCCCAGCTTCTTAATTACAAAAAATATTTTTATTGCATTTTGGAATGCTTGTTAAAATTTGTTTTGGGGTTTTGGAATCCAATATACCCATGATAATTCAAGCTCATTTTCCTATTGATTGAAAATATCAAATGTGTTTAGAGCTGATGCGTGATTTTGAGTAATTTCGCCTACTTATTATATAAAACAAACGGAATTGATGAGTAACATGGGATCTTAGGCACTTGATCCCACCTCTGGTATATCCAGGGGTCCGTCTTTGCCCAACTCTCTATTTTTTATTGCTTATAGGAGTTATGAGATTGATCACTGTTCGTTATATTCACCTTTATAGGAGTATGAGATTTATCACTGTTCGTTATTTGCACCTTTCATACTTATATTGTACATTTTTCTACGTTAATCAAGACGTACTTGTACATAAAATTACATGTACGTGGTACAATTTTAATTAAATCTCAATATTATATTTGAGTAATAGCGGAAAAACAAAGCTGATATCCTCGACATTTTGGTGTACTAAGTATTTGGAAAATTTGTTCTTTAGAACAAAATGCTTGATTCGGCTATCAAAACATAAAATGTGTCGCTTTTTACCAGATGACAACACATTGACCCGTCAATCGCGATCAGTCACATACGTACATTCAATTGTCTCGGATTTAAATAGAGTTAATAGCAGTGGTAAGAGTTTATGTAATTTAAAACATGATATAAATTAAAAACCACACATTATTGCATTTTCTGGTTTTTGAAGACTCGTTGGCGGGATGTCAAGAATAAACATGTCCCGTACTTTCGTCGGAGCGACCTCAAAGCTGATCTTAAAAGTGCTATGAAATAGTAATTATGTGTTTAGGTTACACATTCTTTTTGTTATCAGGATACACATATCTAACATAACGTATATCTTAAAAGGTGTCTAGCATGTAGATGAAGATAAACACAGTGGCTTTCTCGATGTTCATATACATTTTAACATAAAAGATATTGCTTAACTCAATTCAAAGAAAACAACGACAATGTCTCCAAGAGACATATATCTAAGGCGGAGTCCAAAATGCCTTTCTTCGTGATTATTATGTATCGCTTCAAATTTTATCTGGTCTCTGTAGCCATCAGTTAAATTTATCCTTTGTAAAAAGGAGATGAAGTCCATGTTGCGGTTTTATGTAATTATAAATGTATCTGTAGATTAACACACAAACACACAATTCGTGTAAAGGAGCGGAATACATTTTATGCAACCATGATTACCGAAAAGTTCGTGCTTAGCTTTTGTGCACTTCAATTTATCCATAGTCATGACTGGATTAAAAAAATTTCAATTTACAATATATCATGCATGCAAACCATTCCGTATTAATTCTGTATATTGCACTCTGACACCAGATGTGCAGATCTGGCGTGAAAATAGAAAAATGTTCAGGGCGTAAAAGGAAAAGGATCTATTTCATCCAATGGCCTTTTCCCTTACCTTGGGCCACTTATTTAACCTAAATATTACCTAACTGTCCGATATTGTTTATCCGACTTGACCTTTTGGACTGACGTGTAAAAGAATACATTATAATAAACAAATGTGTCACCTATCAAAGTTGATTCCGATACAGATGTTCATGAGAAGTTTATTGGACATCTCACATTCTTTTTCACTGTTTTCAGTTATATGGTTTTCATATGACGGCGGAAAGGCAACAACCCTTAACATGATGAAATTAATATACATGTACTGAACTAAGTACTGATAAAGGTTCTAAATTATAATTATGCTTCAACTCAAATTATTGATTGCAGGCGCTTTTGACTTTTGATGTTTATTCTCCTAATATGCTGTTGAAGAATTGAAGAAACTAGTCAAATAAACTCAATCGGCTTTGTGATATATTTATTATACCACTACTTGTGAAAATGTAAAGTTATCTTCACGTTTCATGCATGTGTATATAGATAGATAAATGTAGAAAACACATTTCATTAACAAAATTATTGATAAATTATATTTGGATGAATCACAATGATTTTAAACTAAATGGAATGCAGAATTGTTCGTTTGTACTTTAATTTTCTTTAATGTTTTTTTTTATCATGGTTATCAGTTAATTTTTCTTACTATTAAGAAATTAAGAATCCGATTTCAATATACACATTTACATCCATGGATGAAAAGTGAAGATACCATCATCATAAATCATATCAAGAAAACAAAACAGAATTGGGACATACGCGGACCAGTGGAAACACTAGATGTGGGATTCAGTGCTTAGGAGGAGTATGTATCCCCTATTGACTGATCGCAACCACTGTGTACATTTGATCTTAAGCATTTAAATGGAGTTATCCGTAGTCAAAATCAGTCCGTAAAGAAACAGCGTCACATTCGATATCAAACACCTCTAAGAGTATTCGACCTAATAATAGCTTGTATTCGCTAATAATGTAATTATAATGACCATATACTTTACAAAATGCTAATCTAGTTGCTATATGCAGATACCCTGTGTATTTTATTGTGGATTCCCATATCTCTCCGCAGTTAGATGCATTCAATCATTTGAAAGCTATGGAAAATTCACCCAAAAATGTGTTGAGAATAACGTTTTAGAAAATGAATGAACAATAATTTTAAACCATGTCCACAGGGGATGCTTACTCCTCCTCGGCACCTGACCCCATCTCTTGTACATCCAGGGGCCTGCGCCTGCCCAATTCTTTACTTTGTATCTCGGGAAATCATCAACTCCGTGGATTTTTCTAAGTACGTGTTTGGAAGATGTCGATGGAATGTTGTTATTGTCCTGAATATGTATTTGAAGATTCAATTTTAAGTCCAAATTCATCAGTAATTATGAATGCGAAGGAACGTAATTGTCATAATGGGAAAGTACAGTCCTTACGATGCTATATTTTCTTAAAAAAATCACGGAATTTTCACCTTACAAAGATGGCTGATTCTAATGATAAAGAAATTTACCGATCATAAAAATATCTGTAATGGGTCCAAAGCGATTTAAGAATATCGGATATACAAGTTTTCAAAACAGAGAAGTACAAAGCAAATTATAAGATATTTAGATATAAAAAAAAAAAATACTAAAACAAAATGAAAAAAAAATATGAAAGAAATCGAGGTAGAAATTTGGGATAAAAAGTTATACATGAATTAATCAGATTGAGACTAATTCTGAATTCTGAAATATAAATGCATCAAATGAGTTTTACATGTGTTTTAATAATTTGTAATAATTTTTTGTATTCCTGATAAAAAACTTTCACAGAGTTTGCTGTTGTCCTGTTAGAATGAGTGAACACTTAAGGCCTTTGTTACAAAATCTTATTTACTTTTATTGAAGATTTCCAAATTCCTATCTATCTAAAGTTAACACAAATTTAATGATGTGGTATTTTATTTTGTCTGTGTGATGTAGTTTTGTTCATGGATATGGTTTCCCTAATTATGGAAGTTGTTACGGCACCTATTCTAAAGTTATTTCATTGATATTGCCACGGAATTAACAACTTTCAAGACACCAGAAATTATCATTTCTAAGTATTAGATAAAAAGAGAAAATAATACCGTCCAGTGGTTATTTTGATGCAAATACTACATGTAATATATGTTCCAGTATTTTCTTTTAAAAGGCAAACATATTTAATTAATCGTCTATCAATAATTAATTCATCATAGATAAGGATTTGTTAAGGAACAGTATACGACAGGGTTATCACTTTAGTAACGATGATTACTGTAAAAATTCCGTTAAGTAAAAACAATATATATTTTAGGAATGGGCTGTTTTCTATTCAGCTAATTTTCAAAATATTATTAAACTATTTTCCCCACAAGAAGAAAATCAAAAGAAAACGTCATGGGTTTGGAGTGTTAAATATAAAATGAATAATATTAAATCTATATCCTAGAGGTGTGGTGGATCTCTAAAGATCGCCTCCCATTGATGTTGTTTATTGGATAATTTAGGTAAATTATTCTTCATAATGCATATAACTCTGACACCAATCCAGAAAGAGGATGATTTTGGTTACCACCGCCTGACCTTTAATAAGATTCGCTTGACACCTGGCGCCTCAATACTGTCAGATTTGCTATTTGTCTTATCTGATTTTTGACATCGCATGAAATACATACTTTACCGACTTTGCGTTTTTATGATTTGAAAATCATGATATTCTTATGTAATATATTAAAAATGTATAGATTATTGGTATGAATTTTGATATGACAAGAAAAGTTATGTGTGTGAGTTAAAATAAACATTGTCTAACTTATACAATTTGCAATTGACGTTAAATTTTATCGCCCCCCTCTTAAAGGAGAGCGAAATTTAGGATAAAACCAAGATATAAAATTTCCAAATATTCTTGCAGGTAAACAGCATTTACAATCATTCTAAAGAAAATCATAGATTTTATCAGAAACGATGCACTAATATTGTAACCCATTTAAAGTATTATTCGAATATCTGCAGGTCATAGTTACACTACAAGTACATCAAGCATGTAATGGATGCTTTTCAAATATACAATGTTATCCGTGTATATGTACCTCGAATTGATGTATTTTGCTCGCCCTGGTTTCTCCAAACATTGCTGATAGCATGTCCAAGATCAAAATAATTGTGTGATATATGTATTTTATATTTGCATTTTTATGTATATCGGTATCAAACAAATAATGAAATATAAATCAAGTTCGAGGAATATCGCGCAAAAAAAAAAGAAAGTAAAACAAGATGGAACATAATTTTCTGCATTATTTTTTTAATTTGAAAACAGCTGTATAATTTAGAGTATTTTACAAACAAACATTAGGCAGACAAATTAGAAAGCTTCTGAAAACCGTGAAATTACTCGTAACTCGAGCGAAAATAATGGGAATTAAATTCAGTGTATTGAAAACTATTATATTTAGGTTTAATATTTTGAAAAGTGCAAAATTTAAATTTTCTATTTTGAAAAAATTATTAAATCGTAATCTACTATTGTGAAAACTACAAAACAAATATTATTGTGAAAAATAAGAAAATTTAAACTACAATTTTTTTTAATTATAATTGTGAAAAGTATGAAACTTCTTTTGAAAGCTATGAAATTCTACTTTATTATTATAAAACGTGCTGAATTTTAATTTCCTATTGTGAAAATTTTGAAATTACTATTGTGAAATGCATGAAATTTTAAGTTACTGTTTTGAAAACAATTAATTTCTGTTAACTATTGTGAAAACTAAAAACAATTGTTATTCTCTATTATAAAAATTATGGAATTTTAACCTATAATAGAAAACTTAATGAGAGTTTAATTTACTATAGTGAAAACGATTGATGAAGCGAACATTTAACAATCTCATAAATCCTATATAAAGAATAGAAAAATGAGAGCAGGGCAAACACATATCCCTGAAAACAACAGAGATGAGGCGAGGTGCCTAGGATCAGTAAGTATCCCCTAATGGAACATTATTTTACAATTATGAAAACTATGAAAACTTCATTCACTACAGTAAAATGCGAAACGTTAATCATTACAGTAAAAAGTATGAAACTTTATTTTACTATCGTGAACAATGTATATTTTTTTTATTTTCTACAGTGTAGAAATTGTACCATAGTGAAAACTATTGACATTTTGATATGCAATAGTGAAAAAATTGAAATCTTAATATACTATAGTGAAAACTATGGCCTTTTCATTTGCTTTGGAAAACTTTCAGCGCTTCATTTCGTACAGTGATGGTTACGGAACATTAACGTATCATAGAAAAAAACAATTAAACATTGATTGATCATAATCACAACAATTAAACATTAATTTACCATAGTTTAATTGATTGTATATTGTTTAACGTCCTTTTCTAGAATTTTTCACTCATATGGAGATGACAACATTTCCGGTGAAGGGCTGCTAAATTTAAGCCTATGCTTGGCGGTTACAGCCTTTGAGCAGGGAGGGATCTTTATCGTGCCACACCTGTTGTGACACGGGGCCTCGATTTTTGCGATCTCATCTTAAGGACCGCCCCATGTAGTCGCCTCCTACGACAAGCAAGTACAGAGGGCCAATTCTAACCTAGATCCCCATTACAGAATTTACCACAGTAATTACAATTAATTATTAATTTACCATAGAAAGTAGAATTAAACATTAATTTACAATAGAAAATAGAATTGAACTTCAATTTACCGTAGTAACTACAATTAAGCATTAATTTACCACATTAGCAACACTTAAACATTATTTTAGAAAAATTGAAGCATACATTTATTAGGGTAACAACTATGGCATATCGATTACTATTTTATGGCAAAGACTAAGATGTCTTCACTTAACGCTTTGGGGGAGGGGGCTTGTTGGTGGATTCTTTGATCTTTTTTAATTATTGATTTCTTGTTTTGGTGCTTTTTTAGAATTTTGTTTGCTATTTGTTGTATTAGTTGGAAACCGTAATTTAAATATTTTTTTTTCATTTACAATTTAATTCTTCTGACTCAAACACCAGACTCATTTCGAGTAATTTCAACTATGATAAAACCATGAATTTACACTCACAATACATATAATTGTAAGACATCGATATACCATATTGAAAAATGCGAGGTTTCGATCTGATGAGGTAAGACATAATGTATCTATCTGTTATAGACATATAAATGACCCTATAATTTTGTAAAAACAAACCACACTGACACAGTTTACATATTCTAAAAAAGACATGCAGGATTTAGTACGCACGAATATATAATGATGAAGCTGAAGAGGATGTCAAATTGATTAACATATTCTGTATTCTGAAAACCGATTCGCTTGTAGATCTACTAACATTTTCCAATCAATATGAACGTTTTCGATGAAATTATTTAAGTACCTTCAGTTTCAGCTTCAGAATAAACAAGCGAAGATAACGACTATGATCAGTCCCATAAATCCCATCAAGAAAAAACAATCAGTTATCTTGAAAAACGAATGATTCAATACACCAATGCAATTAAACAATAAATTCACTTCATACAATGTATGATAAAAAAAATTGATTGACTGTGGTTGTACCTATGGAACTTTAATTTCCTACAAAGAAACCTTGATTTCAAAATTAATTGCGTTACTTTAATTGACCATTATAGAAATAAAGCTTTATTTCATCGTAGTTCACATTATTTAATGATAATAACATGGTGTTGTTAAATCTGAAGTTCAGCTTTTAAAGAATATCTTTGATAAACTAAAGATCGAGTATTTATATTTCCTTGAAGAGTTTAATGTAGAACACATTTTGTTCTTTTCGTTAAAGGCGAGAAAGGGCAGCCAATTTCCTTGAAGAAATTATAATTCACGTTAAAAAATATCGAGACCTGGGGATCAAGGTGGGTGTGATCGGTCGACAGGAGATGCTTACTCCTCCTAGGCACCTGATCCCACCAATGGTATCTCCAGGGGTCCGTGTTTGCCCACTTCTCTATTTTGTATTGCTTATATGAGTTATGAAATTGATCACTGTTCGTTATTTCCACCTTTCATGACACAATTCTATACAATTTTCATGATTTGTAATATCAAACTGGATATAACTATATTGCATTACCGTGCACAGTGGCTCTGTTTAATTCTAAAGAACGTGTTTCCTTAGTTCCGGGTATAATCATTAATTTGAATTGAGGCATACTGCTGACAACCAAGTTGATGTCACAGGGGGTTTCAACAGTCTCGTTTAAAGAGAACATTTTATAAATTACACTGTCCATATAAATGTGCCCTGTCATTAGGGTGAACGTTGCCTGGCATGTTTCACATCAGTAGGTAGGACATTCATTATATACTGATTTGACTGCGGGTGGCTTTCTTTGTATAATCAATATATAGGGCTCACAGCAAGGTGACCAGTCCACATGTTATGCTTACTCATCTTAGACATCTGATTCTTCCGCTGGTGATTCCTAGGATTTGTTCCCCCTTCTCTAGAATTGACGAGGTGGATCAGTGTTTGTTTTCTTCACATTTTCATAACTTTAAGGTATATTTGCTTTTTAGTCATTGATAAAAGTGTCATCAAAATAATTGATCAACAGATTTCTTCGATGAATATAGAATTATTCACAATACACTGTAGATATATCTATACACTAATGTCGGTATAGTTTACGATGCAATACATTTCAATGTAAAACTTATACGGTACCAATTTTGATGCACCAGATGCACATTTCGACAAATAATGTCTCTTCAGTGATGCTCAACCGAAATGTTGGAAATCCGAAATAACAATGAAGTTTTAGAGCTTTACATAGCCAAAAACAGCGTGCCAAATTAAAGGTGGACTCAAATTCGTGTAAGGATAAGAGCTATGCATGAGGGAAATAATCCTTAATTTTGAAATGAATTTTTAAATTTTATAACAGCAATTAAATATACATCCGTATTTTCAAGCTAGTAACGAAGTACTTAGCTACTGGGCTGTAGAAAACCTCGGGGACTAACAGTCCAACAGCAGAGGCCTCGACCCAGGAGTCATAATGTAAAACTTATACGGTACCAATTTTGATGTCATATCAAGTTATTTTAGTATACGATACAATTGAAATTAAACCGTGATCAATCTCATAATCTCTTAGAGGATAAAACAATTAAGAGTAAGGCAAACACGGAGCCCAAAGATGGTCAAGTGCCTAGGAGGAGTAAGCATCCACTGTTGACCGTTCACACCCACCTTGAGCCCTCTATCTTGATATGGTGAACGGGATAATTCATAGTTAAAATTGGTGTGTAAAGAATGACCCAACAATTAGTATGAATCACATCGGACAGTATTCGATCTAACGGTATACACTGTACCTATATTCACCATACAATTTAGTTCAATGCCATACCATATACACTGTAATATAGAATCATATATATCGGTACTCCCTGCAGCGAGTTTACATTTGATTCCTTCTTACAGTTTCGTTAATTATCACACTTCTCTTTACCCTAAACTTGACAATTCCTGTCTCAATTGTATGATGAATAACGACACAACATTTTAAAGCTTGAATGCATACCGTCTAACGGATATTTCCTGATATTGTCCACAATGTGTAGATAAGAAAAATATTGAAAAAAGTTATTACAATAGCAAACTATTCTTTAAAAGTACAATTAAGATATTTTCTATAAGTATAGTTATAATGCAACGCAGAATTTTTGAAAAGTGGAATATAATTTTCCAGTTTTTAAACCTCAAATCACAAACGCTTTCAAACTGTTCTACGGATCCGCTTAGAAAAAAAGAATACAAATTTCTAAGACCCTTCAAAATAAGTATATAGGATTCATTTTTTTTATTTCTTGTTTTCATGCTTACGGCTGTCGATTATGTTGATTAATTACGTATATCAATTTAACACAGTTTCCCTGGAAGGGAAAAAAACCATATCTAGTGTGATGGGAAATGTCTTCATTCACTGTCGGGCAAAGGAAGATAAGCGGTGTTTGCAATCACAATGTAAGTCTTTTTTAAATTTTTGTTAAGAGTGATTTCTTCAAAGCTTCCAGACAATTTACCCTACCGTTATTTTCTCTTGTTAACAAATAACGTGTAAACGTCAACGAAAACGTTATATATCTTAATACTTACCACATTTTGCATCTGGGATTGTAGCATAAATTTAAAATTCCGAAATTCATTTTGTAGTTAAATTTGAACGTCATATCCTTCTGTATAAGAGTTCTCTTAATGATCAGCGATATCAGATCTCCAAAAGCGAAACAAAGAAATGATACTGATTGCATTTAACATTTGTTTTACATACTATGGAATGTTGCATTGTAATGGTACTGATATTATGAATTCATCAATCCAGACGGAATTTCGGGACGCGGAATGAGTCACTTTTCTTGCTGTATTTCATTGTATTATTAAATACAGTCTAGTACCACTATGTTACATGACTTTTTTCTTCTTCTAAAAAGAAAAGCGAATTTTTACATAACGATGAATTCACTTGTAAAACATCAGAGGTTAATGTTGGCGCCACCACCAAATATTTAACTTTACTCATTAACGTGTCTAGCTTCCTTCACAGACATTTCAGTAAGAACTTCTTTTGTATTATACAGCAATTTTGTAGACTCTTATTTCATATCATCGTCGTTGCAATGAATTTTATGTCCCAAATATCATCAACGTGTAGTATCACAGTGCTTATCCCTTTGGACGGATTTTTCATGCAGCCGTCTAATTCATATTTCATAACAATATTTTACAACAACAAAAAACGTGGGGAATAAATCATTCAAAAACTATATCATTTTAAGTTTAAAGTAATCCGAAAACATACTTTTTTTAAATTGTCAAAGGCTATCTATTGACAGGAATGCGTCAAAATAAAATGTTTTTGTTTAGTAGCCATTTAATAGCTTACCTCTTCGTCGTTTATTAACGTCATGTTAAAGCTGTCTAATAATTAATCAAGAAGGTGAACGTCCTTCCTCTACTGGTCAGCGAGAGGAAACACGATCGTCAGTTTGAAGTGTCTCCCATTGATAGGGATTGTGTTTTATTGCATTCTCATCAATCCTGCATCAATGTTTACTAAACTACTTTTTTTTACAGAGTGAAATCGATTAATTCCAAAATTGTCAATTTTTACGCCAATCAAGTCGTAACATTTAAAAGATGAATATGTTGGAGAGTTGTATATATTGTATGCTAAGGAGGTGTGCTCTTCTTATTCCCAGTCAAGTTTACGTTCACCGCTGCAGGATACAGATGACCTTCTAAATCTGCAGATTCCACAGCAGCCTATACAGACAATTTCGCTTGCCTCACAGCAGAGCTCACAATGGGTACATCAGCAGGCAGAAGGTAATGATATTGTACCTATGCAATCAGTGCATAATTTAGGTATGCATGTTAGCGAGTCAGTTGGCCACAATATAATACAAAGCAAATTTATCGAACTTCAATCTCTCATGGTGGGGGTCATGGTGCTATTACAAGTCAAAGAAACTTATACTCGCTAGTACATGGGATAAAATCACCAAAGAGGCTATAAAAACCATTGACTCCATTGATAAATGGACTGACGCAATGGTAATAATTTGCATCAATATATCTGGCCTCAAACCCTGCTAAATCATCTGGGTTACTAAAGTACACCCTTACAGTACGGCTAGGGGCAGTAAGTTTGTTTGATTATGACGCCCAGTGCAGGTTTCGTAAAGCCATTAATCCAGTCAGCTCCTGGGGGAAGTTGATACAGAATTATGGTCACTTTCAGTATACCCAAGTCCTACATTCCATCACAAGCAACACAAAAGTGCTTCGACTACAACTTTAAGGGCATTTGAACAAAAATGCAATGCCATTATTCTCTTTCGAGCACTCCTTGTAGTGACCTACATCCGCAACTTAATTGCAATTCAAATAAGTCTCAGTTCTATACAACTTATGGACAAAATTCAGCTCACCCAAGTCCCTCATACACCTCATCCAATCATCATGCAGGGTTTCAAAACCAAAATCAATATTGGAGCATTCACCACAACCACATGAATCAGTAATGGAGGTTCCCATATAGAAACTAGGGAAAACTCCAATCAATAAATCAATGCTAAAACGTACCCACCAATATATCTATAGCAAACAAATTATTGTCCGGATTGTTCTTTGGATTCCAGTTACATTATTCAGGCCCAAGAACCCATTTAGAAAATAGTAATTTAGTCTCAGCATAGCAACATCCCCACGAAATTATCGAACAAAAAATAAACATTGAAGTCAAACTAGGGAGGATTGGGGGACCATTTAAGAAACTGCCTATATATAATCTGCGTGTATCTCCTATTGGAATGGTTCCGAAATGTGATAATTCAGGGTGGCACCTTATTACGCATTTGTGATTTCCTCTGGATAATAACGTGAACCTGTGTATTGACCCTTTAGAATCCATTGTGAATTATACATGTTTTGCTTGTTTTCCAAATATTAGCTAAAGTAGGTAGGACCCTTTATCGCCAAATAAAATTTATATATAAACAAGTATTGCTTGTGTCTGTTTGCACTTTCTGAGATAAATGAATATATATATATATATATATATATATATATATATATATATATATAGTCTCTTTTTGGAAGTAAAAACATAGAATAAACTCTAAACACTTTGTACAAATATTTCGACCGTGGATGCCATCACGCTGGAATTTCTTTTGTTGGACCTTTTCCAGATCGGAAGTCAAGGCCGTATTATAGGTGGTTATAATTATAGAAGCCTCCTGAAATTCAGTTGGAGTGATATCCATGATAGAAACAATGACGCTCGAACATACTGAACGATCTTCATCAAGAAGACTCACTCTAGACGTTTCAAACGGATGAAAACCATCACTATTAACGACAAAAACTCTAAGTTTGCGGATTAAAATACGTAATCTACTGTCAATTCACTTTGTATCGTACAAAATGAATAGGCATTATTGTCATTCTTTAAATAGTGATCTTGATGTTACCAATACATTCAAGGATTTTATGGCCACTCCATGCTTGTTATAACCCACACTCACGGAGTTCTAAAATAGGATATAGCATTGCAAAAACACCTTCATACAATGTTTGTTTGTTTTGTCCATATGTTGTGCTACTGATAAGCAACAGCGTGCAATTAAATTTTGATAACGCCAATCAATTGATCTACCAGCCATTGATAAATATGTACATTTCCAATGTTTTTAACTTTGATATCTTCACAAATTGTAAGAATAGCCATTTTTAATAAAATGCGCTGCTGATGTGAACAACGTGATTATGAATTTTGATGAATACCGAACGTTTATTTTAACGACTAGGAATCCCCACAAAAATGAAAAATAAACATAAAAAGATTGTAATTATTTTTTTTAATAATACATTAGGGCATGAACTGCATCGCTTCATGCCGGAATACTTTTCAATTTGAATTTTGAAAATGAATTTTATTTCTGAATTATCAGTGTAATGGACGTGAAAATAAACAATGAGTCCAGAAAAACTGAAGATAACGAACAGTGATCAATTTCATCAATCCTATAAAGGTGAAGGTAATGAACAGTGTTCAATCTCATAACTCCTATAAAGATGAAGATAACGGACAATAATTAATCTTATACCTCCTGTAAGGATTACAAAATTAAGAAATGGGCAAACACGGACCCCTGGACATACCAGAAGTTGGATCAGGTCCCTAGAAGAAGTGAGCAATCCCTGCTGATCTGTCATACCCAGCATGAGCCCTATAAATCGTACGTTGAATTTAATTTACCACTGAATTAGATTTTAATGAATCACTGTTAAGAAATACAAAATTACATACAAGACTCCGAAACAATACAAACTGATATGATTTGAAAACTCAAGACCGAAACGAAGTTAAAGGAGTTGTGGTTGAATTCCTGTTTTAAAAGACAGAAATACGGGAGAGAACTCAACAATGGTACGATTAGAAACACAGGGTCCACCTATTTACGATACATACCGTTAACTTTCAAATTTCAAATAACTGTTCAAAAAGAAAGTAAATACCTTATGGCTTAGGTGTAATTTGAGCAGGTCATGAATCAAAGTTCGATTTATTAAACATAATTCATACAATTATATACATAGATATTATGCTAAGACTGTTATTCAGATATTTTCAGGGAGGACAAACATTATTAGGTGCGATCCATTGACACACTTGCGATCCGTAGATTCCGTTTCTTCGACCACAGTACCCCTTGAAGAAGTTACAGTTGTATTCTCTTTCAGTGATCACGCACTTATCTTCAGCGGGAGTCATGCTGTTTGGAAATGGTTGTCGTGGAAGATCAATCTCAATCTAGAAAAAAAGTTATATTATGCACAGATATGAAAAGTAAAGAATTGAATCGTGTGTCACGCAACTATTGTTTTTTCTTTTATGCAAAGATAAAATAATCCTCCAAAGATATGTTTGCACATACGATATTTATTGCACTAATACACATCTTTATTTACTAGATGAATTTAAGGATGGTTTTCGTAACTGTAGTAGATTATTACTTATCAGGTTTGTAACTGACTGTCTTCGAATAAATATATTGGGTTGTTCAATTCCATTGCCTATGGGATTGATTAACCCAATATTAATCTGTAGATAGTCAGTTACAATCCTAATAAGGAATTTATTTTTCTCGATAACCATTATATGAAAAGAAGTCTGAATATACACAAGAACTGACTATCACGATATGGAATGTAATGACACGTATTGAATTGTTAACACGAATTATCTATCAACATTATTGATATCAATATTGAATGTGTTTAATTCTACTAACACTCTCCCTCTTGGTATCTGTGTCTTCGAACAGTTCGAAAAACTGAAATTTTATTATCGCAGAGGTAATAATAGCAAGGTGGAAGTATCCGTGTCTGATATAAACGGGTGAAGACCCCCTTTCCCCTATTCTTCAGATGAAAACAGCCTTGAAATATGTTGTCTTACTGCCAGTACACGAATTCTCTTTCCCGTTATCAAATACTCTGTTGAAAGATATGTTTATGTCAAAGGGAATTGTCTCCAGCTACTTTGTTCGGAATGCGGTCCATCGTCTGTACATTACATAATTTTGTGTTCGTAAAAGTCAAAATGTCCTGGGCAACATTTTGTTCAATTTCACAGTCAATATTTCTTGAAAATAAGATCGAATTTCATATACATGAATGCTGTTATAATAATACATTTCTAGTGTCCTACGAATTATGTTAATTCCAATACATATTCAAGACATTCGTGTTAACTTACTTCACATGAACAGTCATATCTCTTGATTCTGTTCAGATTGGTGAAGTTTGGATCGTGCTGTACAAATATCTCCGGTCTATTAGTGGAGGGATCGTATGTAGAAGCTGTAAATAAATGACAAATTGATATCTGTAATAAAATGTAAAATAAAAGAAGGAAGTATATATTTGTAACACCTGTGACGCATAAGAAACATTTCCTTCAAAAATTATTTCCCTTGACATGTAAGCTATTTTGTGTATGTATTTTTCAAACTTACTATATAAGATATATTCTTGGTTGCGATTGAGCCTTGTGGGTCCACATGAGTTTAGTTTCCCCCTTCCGTAAACAGTAGTCATGCTCCCTGGGAATCCTATCCGTCCCTGTAAATTGTATAAAGTAGACCATTTTTAATGCCTTTTGTTTCTTCCAGGTGTCATCATGAACAAATATGAGGATACAAGCGATAATCAATCTCATAATTCCTATAAAAAATACAAATTCAAGAGCAGGACCAACACGGACTCCTAGACACCAAAGGTAGGATTAGGTGCCTAGGAGGAGTAACCATCCCCTGTTTACTGGTCACTCCCGCCGTGGGCCCCATATCTTCATGAGGTGAACTGAGTAATGCGTAGTTAAAATCAATGTGTAAACAACGGTCTATTAATTGGTACGAAACAAGCCCCACAGCATTCGACACAGTGCTAGATTATTCCATCATTAAAGCGACTATAGAGATCACGAAATGCTGATTGTAAACGCGACTATTAAAATTCCCGTAATATCAACTTGTTTGCCAGTATCTGGTTCCGATCTAACAATTGATGATACATGCATGCAGAATATGCTCTCGTGTATGGAATCAGATCAGAGACCTGAATACCATATACAGGTGATGATAAAATATTGCTACATAAATTTAGGAAGTTGACGATGGATGGTCGTGAAATATAATGTGTTTGATTGACACATGTGGCTTAGACAATATTCTAGACGTTATTTTATTAGATTATAGTTTTACACGGTTTTTACAATATTTCAGCCTGTTTACTGCGGTTTTAGTACGTTGTTTGTCAGAATTCAATGTAAAGATGATGTTGTATCTGTTCATTTCTGTTTTTAAAGGAAGGTTCTGGAAGCTTCATCTTAGTATAAGTAGACTGTCAATTATGCACTCTATAAGAACTCTTCAGAATTATAATTGGATGTTTTACATCTGGGAATTGAATTTGGCTTTATCGCCAATTTTCCCATTTGTGAATACAGTTCGGTGGTAAATCAGAATCGAACACTTCTGTGAACGTTCCTTTTACCTACTGTAAGGTAATAATTTCTTATTGATATATTTTCCTATAAAAAAAAATGTAAATAAATTGATAAACATTTGGATTGTTTGTGATTGATTTCGCTGGTCACGATAACGGTTATTCTGACCCATAAAAATCACCTCATTTACCAAGAAACCTTGTCTTGAATCATTTACTGATTTTCGTTGTCAATATGTGTCTATAATTACACTCGAAGTTTTACACCTGATGTTAGAAGTGGACTTAACGGTCGATTTTTCTCGTATGTGAATTGAGATTTGTGATGTTTTACAATCATGATTTCTAATCATCACATCTCAATATCCAGGACGTACCGGTAAAATATGTATATGAAATAAAACTCACCTTGATAGTTGATGTTAGTTGAATTTGAAAAACTGCCTCACTGTCTGTTTCTCGAGAAGATCGAACAACACCAGTAAATACTAAAATCAAAGAAAAACATGAAAATCAGATGTTCAGCAAACTCACGTTAATTTTTGTTTCTTCATTTATGACAGTAGATAATTAAGATTTGCTTTGAAAGAGAATATCCGATCAAAGAAATATTTGAACATCACTCACCATACTGAGCACTACAGTATTGTGACTGGTCGTGGTTTATAATTGGATAACATCCAAAAACGAAATTGATGAAATTTAAAATGCATAAAGCAATGACGACCCCCATGATTGTTTCACTGATTCAAATCCGGAATCAGGTCTGATGAGAAAAACTCTCAGCGCCTTTTTATACACATATGATGACTTGTACGTTGCGAAATTTTCCAAAATTATGTTTTAAAAGTAGGGTCAGGTCCCCCAACAAGGAAAGGTCATGTTAAACAGGCAATCATCTTTATGACGTAGGTAATGCATGCACATTTAAGACGGAACGTGTACGGTAAGCCATAACAATATGAAACAAACAACTTGTAAAGATTCTGTTCATATGTATTGGCAGCATGGAGATGTGATATTTTGAATGCACAAAATTTAGAATTTTATAATTATTTTTAACTCCAACGTATAGATTGTGTCATTGTACTTCTTTTAGAATTAGTTTCTGTTCACAATGTTTTCATGCCAGAGAAATTTGAAATTCTTATTCTCTTAGAATGACATGATACAGTGACTGAATGGAAAACTCTATACAAGAATCCTTCATAGAGTGATAATAAGAGGAATGGAGGAATGATCGTGTAAGTTAAAATTTCAAAGACTTGTGTAGCGAGATGAAACGAATATTTATGTAAGGGCAGTCCCCATAGAATGCTAATACATAGAATGGGTGAATACCATTACACAAGGAAAGTAATCATAGAATGATGGATTATTATGGTTGAATTCTTTTTTTTTTCAACAGTAGCTGAATTTCTTTGACAAAAAATACTTTAATACTGTTTTAGCATTTGTACCATTGGCTATTTTTTGTTTCAATCAAATGTAAAACTTATACGGTACCAATTTTGATGCACCAGATGCGCATTTTGACAAATAATGTCTCTTCAGTGATGCTCAACCGAAATGTTTGAAATCCGAAATAACAATGAAGTGTTAGAACTAAATATAGCCAAAAACAGCGTGCCAAAAAAGTGGAGCCAAATTCATCCAAGGATAAGAGTATGCATGAGGAAGATAATCCTTAATTTTGAAATGAATTTCTAAATTTTATAACACCAATTAAATATACATCCGTATTTTCAAGCTAGTAACGAAGTACTTAGCTACTGGGCTGTAGAGACCCTCGGGGACTAACAGTCCACCAGCAGAGGCCTCAACCCAGGAGTCATAATGTAAAACTTATACGGTACCAATTTTGATACACCAGATGCGCATTTCAAATGTGAAGATAACGAACATTAATCAATCTCATAACTCCTATAAGCAATACAAAATAAAGAGTTGTGCAAACACGGACCCCTGGATATACCAGAGGTAGGATCAGGTGATTAGGAGCAGTAAGCATATATATATATATATATATATATATATATATATATATATATATATATAACTTTAAACACTTTGTAGAAATATTTCGACCGTGTTACAGGTCTTCTTCAGTATTTTATTTATATTTTACTTCCAAAAAAGAAACTTTTATATATATTCAATGTATATTCACGAAAATGCATATACACCACTTGGAAATCAATTAATGTGATGTATACACTGATAGAAAGTAATAAAAGATAAACAGATCGAGAGATTACCAGATACACGTATATATGACAGGATAGACAGACAGCTGGGGAGACGGAAAAAGATCAGATGTGATCAGTCTACATGAGATGTCTACTGCTCCTAGACACCTGACCCCAATATTGAAGTATGTTTGGGGTTGCGATATTGAACACAGTTTGAAACCTTCACGTGTTCATGCTCATGCTTGGTAAACATTTCTTGATTGAAGCGAAACATGTACTTAACAATATAACTCTGTTACTCAATGTATTGTCATGATATGAACACTGTTCATTTCCTTCACCTTTATTGTGACTAGACAACGCTCCCATAGAATACAAAACAGACAATTGTTGGATAGATGTGCAAATTAAAAAAAAAAACTAATGTAATTATTTAAACCTGAAGTGGTTGGGCATGTTAAAGAGAAATAAAGGTGCAATGTTTTTAAATTCATCGGACGTTCCTTGATTTAAATATTTGAAGACAAAACACATTAAATTTTGAAGGATTATTTCACTTTTGTGCAGTTTATATCTGATTTATATGGGTTTTGCTCAAAAAGTATTACCTTTGAATAATTAACATTAAATATGAATCAATAAACATGGATAATTAATTGTTTAACCTGAGATGACTATTTCAGTATATGAATGACATGAGAAATTTGCATTGGTTTCCTTAAACATCTCTAAATTTTCAGATCATATGTACTTTTAAGAATTGTGTATACATAATATTAGAAAAGCATCGCCCGAAGGTTGGATCTATCAACATACGCGTTGTTTTCATACAATGACAAAAAAGTACTAATCATATTTATCCACTTAAGTCGTTCTTTACATACTGATTGCAGATTACCCCGTGTACATGAGCAAGATATATGACACACAGTGGACGTGACTGATAAACAGGAAATGTATCCTTACATTTACCTTAAGCAACTCACCCCATCCCGCTGTGTCTAGGGGTTCGTGTTTGTCATACGAGTAATTCTGTATTCTTTATAGAAATCTTTAGATACATGGAAACATATACTAGTATACATGTATCATACAGTAAGACTACTCAATGAAATAATAACACTAGAAAAGGAAATGCCAAGCGATAAAAACAAATGTGCATAACTTTTTTTACTGTTCTGTAGCTTAAAAATTGTGCTTTTGGACACACGGACATAAATAGAGTATCATAATCAGCGTTGAATACTGTTGAATTGTATTGTATATACCAATGACAAGACTCATGAATAACCAAGGAAAGATTTCATTCCCCTATATCTGTGTACTGGAGGTTTCAAAATGAGGGTAAGGTTTGTTTGTATAATGTTTTACGTCCAATTCGAGATTTTCCAATCGTAAACAGATGTCAGCAGATTGAGGTGAATTGCCGGCTGTGTTGACCTATACAGGACATCTTTCCCAGGATGTGAGATACCAAACAGTTAGTTACCGTGTTAACTTGTACCATGGGAAGGAGATCAAAAGTTGTGAGTATTATGGTAATTGAACTCCTGGAGCCAGAGAGTTGGGATCACGTGTTAACTCCTACCGTGACAATTCCGTGAGGTTCCGGGTTAGAATAGATCCTCAGTACCCCTTGCTTGTCGTAAAAGGCGAATAAATGGGGTGGTTCTTCGATGATTTATAAGACCGCAAAAACCGAGGTCCCGTGTCACATCAGGTGTGGCACGATAAAGACCCCTCCCTGCTCAACGCGCTGCGCATTTATGCCTAACTTTTGCGGCCTTTCATCGTCATTGTTGACATCTCCACATGAGTGAAATATTCTCTACAAGAACGTTAAACAATATATAATCAATTAATTCTACCATGATACAAATCCTCGATTTCAAGGTCATTTTCAAATAGACCCGTGACTTCCACCGCTACCGCCGGACGCTTAGGGAAGTAACAGTCATTTCCAATGTCAAATGGTTTAGAATATAACGCGGGGTAACAGTCACTTACGTTAAATGTCAACATAGGTAACATGTTAGAATAGAACGTGGGCCTCGCGGTTCAAAAGCGGGCATCATAACCAATAGGCTACAGACATCGGTTTGAGGTCAAAAATTTACATTGAATTGAACAACACATATATGGAATTTCTGGCTTGGATCTGATGATTTCCATTGTAAAAGGACGTTGACTCTTGTTTAAAAAGATGATTTCTGTTCAGAAACCTTGCGTGTACTCAAAATGCGTTTGTTGTGGTGATTTATCAAGCAAGTAAACAAGTTTTGTATTACATAGTGTGTCATTATGAATCATAATCAATACCGAATATATTGCATGATGCATATTGCACTTTTTTGACATATCCTATATACTGCGGTTTTGTAATCTTGTGTAGTGAAGGCAGTATTAACCAACAACTCTGTAACAATAAGCCCGACGAATATATTTCACTTTGGTGTCCGGGACTTTTACTTTTTTCTTAATAAACTAAAATATGATCCTAATCATGATATATATGAATGAATAGAAATTAAGAATAACTTAAAATGAATCCTATAGTAAATTTGCTTAAACTAGAAATAAATTCGCATTCAAATTTGCATGTAATTTATTGTTTAAAACCGCAGACTTCCTTTTCATTGGTGTGTCACCAAAATCCATGTATAACAATTGTTTGTGTTAGCGCACTGTGAATTTTCCCTACATGTAAATACTACTTTTACCATCGCATACTGGTCACAAAATTAAGGCAATGTATCCGTTTTATTCATTAGTCGAATGTAATTGACTCTCAAAGCAACGGTTTCAATGATCAGTAGTGAACAGATATAGATACAGTTGACAAATCAGCGACCTTCCTCCGAATGAAGTCATACTGCATAGTAACTAGTCTACCTTCAAAATAATATCAGAAACCACGTACATCCAACTTCTATTACGTAAAAAAAGAAGAGTGTTTCTGTAATTTTGATTGGTAAATTGTAAGAAAGGCGAAGATAAGGCACAGTGATCAATCTCATAATTCTCATAAGCAATACAAAATAGAGAATTGGCAAACACGAGCCCATGGATATACCAGAGGTGGGGGAGTAAGGTGCCTACGAGGAGTAAACATCCCCTGTCGACTGGTCACACTGCCGTAAGCCCTATAACTTGATCAGATAAATGGAGTTATTCGTAGTCAAAATCAGTGTGAGAAGAACAGCCTTACAATCGGTATGAAACACGTCAGACAGCATTTCCCTAATGATAGGTTGTTTTGGCAAACTAGATCATTATGCTGTTTTACTACGAATTTCTCTCAGAAATTGTACGAAACCCTCTTGACTCCTGTGCAAGACCTGTCAAAATATTTCCCAAGACTACAATCTCCGTACGATTAATTTTTTTGTGCAATCAAAAACATATCTTGCGTTTGCTGTTCGATCACGGTTTTGCGATTTTAAAGATGTATAACTTTAAAAGAGACAATATCGTAGAGGCTATGGAGTCCTTGAAAATCCCAGTAACCACCAGTCATCGCACGGAAGCAACACGGCCCGTTGGAGCTTCACAGGCTAAATGTACATATCGCTTGAATTTGGGAAGTTGACAATGGAGAAGCCGGATCCATTCCCCCTGCCACGAACCAGCGCCATCAGCTTGCGACCAACATCCATGTTCAACACAATATCCAAATACGAAGCAGACATGAAAGACCTTTTGATGCTCCCTCTCGACCTCGTGGCCACTGGAATATATCGAATCAAGATATGAATGAAGATAAATAACAGTGATAAATCTCACGATTCCTATAAAGAATACATCCATGGGTAGGGCAACCACGAACCCCTGGGAAGACCAGTAGCCATTTTCACAAACAATCTTACGACTAAGATCGAAATGTTGTCTCTGTCCTATACTCAATTGAGTGCAACTACATGTATGCCCTGAGAATGAATGCCAGATTTTCACCTGTGTATGAGGAATAAGCATTCCCTGTCGACCGGTCACGCCCACCGTGAACCCTATATCGCTATCATGTAAACGGATTAACCCGTAGTCAGAACCATTGTGTAAAGAACGGTCTGATAACTAGTATAAAACACACCAGACAGCATTTAACGCAATGACAGCTTGTATTCTCAAATATATAGTTATAAAGACCCTAGAATTTGCAATATGCTGACTTTAAATGCAACTGTTAAAATCCCCATGACCTCAATTTATTTGTCAGAAGTCTACCTCCATTCAGAAACTGACCATACGCAGAACAACCTATTGCGTACATAATCTGTTGAGAGACAACACCATATCCAGGTGAAGATAGAGTATTGTTACATAGATATGGGATGTTGACGACGGAAAAGAGAAGTTATCCCGCTTGTCACAAAGTTGAGTTGTTCGTTTGCCGTTAACATCTATGTTTGATAAGATAACCTAGCGTGAAGCAGCTGTAGAAGACTGATGTCCTTTATCTAGATTTCACTGGGGTATATCGAATACACATATGAGTGTCATTAAAATATAAGACGTACTTTATCAGGAATAGACGGAGGAATTAGCTGCTCTTTTCTGATACATGCGATTACACGTAGTTTTAAATAGTTGAAAATAACACGTTTAGATAAAGTAAAGACTTCCGTGTTGTGTTCTTTAGTCATCAAGTCGAGAGACTATTTGAAGAATGACTTACTGTATATGATGAACTTAAAGTGCACAAAAGGCATATTAAGATTTATTCAAATCATGTTTACACTATATATTGTTATACATGTAGCGTCATTTTCATCCAGTTGTACCGAAGGCATTCACAAGGAGTCCAGAAATGGTAATCGAAATACTGTGTGCCTTGTAGGACAGAACTTCCGGGGTAATATCCTGTTTCATCGTTGAAACAAATGTTTCCCGTGCTGAACAAGGAAGCTGATTGAAACTTTTTGTGTTGGACGCAAACAGAATTAACCGTGCATTTGTTATAGCATGAACGGCAATTTGATATTTCCAGGTGAGTGTGTAGAACGTTATTGCTTACTGTCAAAGGCATCAATTGCTAACTTCATGTTAAACGGTGATTAACAAGACACTAGTAAATAAAACAACTTTATATTACACAAAATCACCACTGAATTATTGTTAATATTGAAGCATTATTGCATACAAGTAAACGTATCATTATGAGGCAATTGTTTCACGAATTTCGACCAAAAAAGCGCATTTCTTCAACTCTGAAATTTATGCAAAAGTGATCATAACAAACAGCGATATTTTCTACATTTCAAGTAAATTTTCAATCATTTGAACGATATTTTAAAAAATTAAATTTTCCACAGCTGATGCCTATTAACGTAGAGTGTAATATAATAGTATAAATAACACGATTATTGAGTTTTTTTCACTGCATTCTCTAACCAGTCAATGTCTCTGTAGATGTTGGCATCAAGATTAGTGTAAGTGTTCCTTTTCTCAGCATCACACTTAGTATCGTTACTGATAATTAGGTATGTGTCTAATGATTACAATAATCTTACATGTTTTTCGAACAACCCGTACTCTGAAAAAAAGTATTTTTCCAATAACTATTTATGACTATTGTGAACAAGATCTGTTTATATACCATGTTTGTATATATATCCACATAAATAAGACACAAATACCCAGGGGAACAATTCTACTTCGTTTAAAATGATTGAAATCTCGGTCTGATAATTTACTTTCAGTATCTTCGTACTCTATTTTATATCGATTGTAATAATACTCCCTCTGGTGATCTTGGTGAGATATTTAAACATATACAAACCAGTATTCCTAGGCGTTGCAGGAGAGTTTCTTTCAATTATATATTTAATACATTGCACGGTGGAAGTGATGCTTAAGAATCACAGGAAATATACTCTTAACATATACTGACGGACTATAATACCTATACTGACGGACTATAAAACCTATACTGGTGGACTATAAAACACTTCCCTGGGAATCCGGGTTAGAATGGGTCCTCGGTACACCTTGTTTGTCGTAAGAGGCGACTAAATGGGGCGTTCCTTCGGATAAGACCGTAAAAAACCGAGGTCCCGAGTCACAGCAGGTGTGGCACGATAAAGATCCCTCCCTGCTCAATGGTCATAAGCACCGACAATAGGCCTAAATTTTGCAGCCCTTCACCGGTATTAGTGACGTCTCCATATGAGTGAAAAATGCTCGAGAGGGACGTTAAACAATATACAATCAATCTATAAAGCATATACTCACATACTATAAAACCTCTAGAGCTCCGCGCCATATATCTATGATCAAACGTAAATAATGGCATGACTGTCTAGAATTTATACACAATCTAAGAAGTGATTTGTTTTGAATTTAGATTGTTTCGATTACCTCAGTACTTAGAAATATAACTCTTGCTAAGAAAGACTTTGACTAAACACCTTGTAATTGAAGAATACAAGTTTCTGATAAACATGACAGGAATGCTCCAGGTCACTGACGTTATTGATATACAGAGTTCATGATTTTAAATTGTTTTGTTTTTAAAGCAACCAAACATTTTCTATAATATTCTCATATTGTGATTGTGCAGGCCACAGCATCGAGCTTATATTGTTCTGTTCTTCCCACTCGGTGACTAAACGTGCCCGATGGACGGGGACATTGTCATCATGGAAAATAAAGCTGTTTAGAGAAAAATACATATACCTTGCTACAACGGGCCACAATTCTGAATCCAACATCTCAATATAATTTTGAGCATTTATATTTCCAGTTACAACAGTCAAGGTACCCACACCATTCCACGTTATACACGCCCATATCATCAAACTGACCTTGACCTGAGCACCAGGACATATGCACTGAGGTAATCAAACTTTGCCAAGCTGTCTCCACACATAAACACGACGATTGCCTCCAATTAAGACTTTACACTCGTCCGAAAATATCACTCGATTCCAGCGTCTTTCCAATGTCCAAATTAATCCCCCCCCCCCCTATCCCAGGAAACACGATTTTTCCGGTTCACTGCAGATATTCTTACAACTTCCTAACGACCCTTCTGTTTGTATTCGTTTTGTACAATCGGCGCTGAAAAGTCCTTGATGAAACAGCTGAGTACCTACCCTGAGTGAATAAATATGTAATATCTTTTAACAGAAGCACAGGGTTCTGATTTGTCACACACAGAAGTTGTCGCACATCTCGATATCCAGCTTTTTCTTCCTACCAGACCTTGAAGGTGTTTCCCACCGATTCCCTGGCTAAATAACGTTTTATCACAGTATATACAATATTCCTGGGAATAAAATTATGAATTAGTGGGATACGACATTTTTTTGAAAACGTGGATAAATTAGTGTTCTGTGATAATTACACGTGTATCTAAGCTTCTTCAAACATGGAAAATTTATAAAGAACACCATAAATCGGAGAGAAATATGTATCTGAAATTCAAATTTCCTCCATAAATTACGTATAGGTTATAGTGCAATATCCTTGACCCAGATGCCTACGTATGAAACCTATACAAAATAAAGCCTTACAAATTAAATCAATATATTAGAATATCTTATTCAGTTATTATTATTATTATTATCATAACCAGGAAGTCGTCATATCCATTGTCGCTCCACAGCTAAAACAAGACAAAGATATTTCTTTCCATCACAGTGAAGTACACCCTCGTGTTGAACACTTTACTGATGGGCGTAAATAGGTTCTGTAAGTACGATTTGTTGTGTCTTTAATGGTGGTGTAGATCAAGTTGACATGCTTGTATTTGTTCAAGATCATAATTATTCTTATTTTTCGTCATCCCACAGGTTTTTCTCTGTGCGTATGTTCCTTCTTGGTGCACAGGTAACTTTCTTTTAATATATCTTATATCAATATTTATCTGATTTATTTTACTTGAACATTAACAGACCATGCACAATTACAATTTTTTGAAAATCTCAGTTGTATACCGATCTCACCGTTAGCAACCTTAGCCATATCACCTAGCAATGAATGACAACATTTGTCTTAGTATATAAAACTTGCACTTTTGTATTCATTAAGCAACGTTTAGTTTACAATTTGGTTAGGGATTTGGACAAGAACGAAAATATGAAAGCACCAACGAGACACAATATCTGCAACATATAACATGCACATTGATTTTTACACAACATTCCCATAGCCAAACACATCTCATTTACCATCATTTCAACATCTTACATTTTGTAGACTGTCTTAAATATAAATCAGAGAAGAATGTCTTAAGATTATAAGAGATTATATTTAAATTCGTAACATATCTGACATAGTCATTACACTGAACAAAATCTTAGGTGGTATTTACACAGTGCAATACCTGACTTCATACAGAAGTAGCAATAAGACTTCGTTTTCACACTCGGAATAACTCATGTAATCTTCACAGAACAATACCTGAAGTAATATTCACAAAGAACAATATCTGACGTAGTTTTCACAAAGAACAATATTTTACGTACTTTTCACCAAGAACAATATCTTACTTAGTTTTCACAAAGAACAATATCTGATGTAGTCATTACGTAGAACACTATCTGATGTAGTCTTCAAACAGAAACATATCTCATGTAGTCTTCACACAGAACAATATGTGACGTAGTCATTACGCAGAACAATGATGTAGTCTTCATAGAAAACAATACCTGACGTAGTCTTCATACAAATTAACGATCTAGTTCGTCAATACAACCTCGCATTGGGTCAAATGCTGTCTGACGTGTTTCATACCGATTGTTAAGCCGTTCTTGGCACACTGATTTGACTGCGGATAACTCCGTTTACCTGATCAGGATATGGGGCTCACGGCGGGTGTGACCGGTCAACAGGGGATGCTTACTCCTCCTAGGCACCTGATCCCACCTCTGGTGTGTCCAGGGGTCCGTGTTTGCCCAACTATCTATTTTGTATTGCTTGTAGGAGTTATGAGATTGATCACTGTTCGTTATCTTCACCTTGCATATGACGTGATCTTCACATAGAACAATACCTGAGGTAGTCTTCACATAGAACAATATTTGACGTAGTTTTCACAAAGAACAATATTTGACGTAGTTTTCACAAAGAACAATATATGACGTAGTCTTCATACAGAACAGCATCTGATGTAGTCATTATGCAGAACAATATCTGACGTGGTCTTCATACATAACAATATCTGAGGTAGTCTTCACAATTAAGAATATCTGGCGTAGTATTCACAGAAAAAAATATGACATAGTTTTCACAAAGAACAATATCTGACGTAGTCTTCACACATAACAATATTTGACTTAATTTTCACAAAGAACAATATCTGACGTAATTTTCACAAAGAACAATATCTGACGTAGTCTTCACAGAGAACAATATCTGACGTAGTATTCACATAAAACAATGACATAGTCTTCACACATGACAATGACGTATTCTTCACACAGAATAATATCTGACGTAGTCTTAACACATAACAATATCTGACATAGTATTCACACATAACAATATTTGACGTAGTGTTCACAAAGAACAATATTTGACGTAGTTTTCACAAATAACAATATTTGACGTAGTTTTCACAAAGAACAATATTTGACGTAGTTTTCACAAATAACAATATTTGACGTAGTTTTCACAAAGAACAATAGATGATATAGTCTTCACAAAGAACAATTCCTGACTAAGTATTCACACAAAACAATATATGACGTAGTTATCACAAAGAACAATATCTGACGTAGTCTTCACACATAACAATATTTGACTTAATTTTCACAAAGAACAATATCTGATGTAATTTTCACAAAGAACGATATCTGACGTAGTCTTCACAGAGAACAATATCTGACGTAGTATTCACATAAAACAATGACATAGTCTTCACACATGACAATGACGTATTCTTCACACAGAATAATATCTGACGTAGTCTTTACACATAACAATATCTGACATAGTATTCACACATAACAATATTTGACGTAGTGTTCACAAAGAACAATATTTGACGTAGTGTTCACAAAGAACAATATTTGACGTAGTTTTCACAAAGAACAACATTTGACGTAGTTTTCACAAAGAACAATATTTGACGTAGTTTTCACAAATAACAATATTTGACGTAGTTTTCACAAAGAACAATATATGATGTAGTCTTCACACAGAACAAAATCTGACGTAGTCTTCACAAAAAACACTATCTGAAATAGTTTTCACAAAGAACAATATTTGACGTAGTTTTCAAAAAGAACAATATCTGACGTGGTCTTCACACAGAACAATATCTTACGTAGTCATTACGCAGAACAATACCTTATGTAGTCCGCGGGTATGTTAAGGCAGGTCATGCTTCATTTATGCACGTAAACTGCATAATTTTTAAAATCTGTCTTACATAGAGAGAGGGAGCTACTAACTCTTAAAACCTATTTTGGTTGTTTACATGAGAACATTTTGTATCATAACAACATGACAAACATACGCTTCCGTATGACGTCATTGCATGACTGTTATCAGTAGATCATGGAGGTACCTTAATAGAAAATGTAAAAGTAACACATTATCCCAAGATTCAAATATTGGTCTAACTGGCGATAAGGACGGTAAAATACCCATAGTATATCAGAATTACTGATAGAATCCTACCACTTTCAACAAGAAATAATTATTGAACATTTAAACACGAAACCATCTAGCTCATGTTTTACATTTTGCATGATCCTATGTAGTTTTCTTTAAAAGTTTTCTCAACAGAGGATTATATCAGTAATTGCCGTGTACATTAGTTTATGACCTTTCAAACGGTGTATATAAAGTCTCTAAAAGTTTGCGGCCTAATGTGCTACTTTTGCAGTTTTATTTCAGTGTGTGACAGAGGAAAATCGGATCGACATGCTAAATGGAATGTTTTCTCCATTAAACAAAATTGTCAATGAATGATATCAACATACCTTCTTAATATCAATAAATTCTCAGCGTTTCACATATATATTCCATATATCCCATGTCATATATTTCAAATACTCCACATTTTGTCGATGTTTGCATGGCACACATAAACAAATTCCTTGCATGTGTCAACGTCACTCGATGTATAGTCATGACGTCATCAGTTTACTTTCATATCGATCAGACAGAAATTACACAACAGCAGTATAGCATTTCGAATTTCGTTGGATCTTAGTAGCTGCATGGTTTATTTTATGCATAAATAAAACTTAAATAAAAAATAAAATTGGAACTTAATATATACTTAGTAATATACTTATTTCAATTATGACGTCACATTGTTTCGCGGATTTTATCCCAGTAAAAATTTTCATAACGTGCCTTAACGCGCCCGCGTCTTCAAACAGAACAACACCTCATGCAGTCTTCATACAGAACAATATCTGATGTAGTCATTATGCAGAACAATACCTGACGTAGTCTTCAAAGATAACAATATATGACGTAGTTTTCACATAAAGCAATGACGTAGTATTCACAGAGAACAATATCTGATGTAGTCTTCACAAAGAACAATATCTGACGTAGTCTTCACACAAAACAATACCTGACGTAGTCTTCACGCAAAACAATATCTGACGTAGTCTTCACACAGAACAATATCTGGCGTAGTCTTCACACAAACCAATGACGTAGTCTTCACACAGGACAATGACGTATTCTTTACACAGAATGATATCTGACGTAGTCCTCACACATAACAATATCTGACGTAGTCTTCACACATAATAATATCTGACGTAGTCTTCACACAAAACAATACCTGACGTAGTCTTCACACATAATAATATATGACGTAGTCTTCACACAAAACAATACCTGACGTAGTCTTCACACATAACAATATTTGACGTAGTTTTCACAAAGAACAATATTTGACGTAGTTTTCACAAAGAACAATATCTGACGTAGTCTTCACACAAAACAATATCTGACGTAGTCTTCACACAAAACAATAAATGGAGTAGTTTTTACACAGAACAATAGTTGACGTAGTCTTCACACAGAGTAATAACTGATGTCATTATTCCTCATCTAACGAATCACTAGTATAACATTGGCCGAGAAGGTCACGTGACCGTTTTGGTTGCCTTGCAACAAAACGTCGTGTTCCACTCCTTCGGATATCTCTTGTTTCACTTTCGTGTCCAATTAAATGAACAAACCTGAGTGTTCCGAATGCCACAGACAACAACAAATACGTAGCCTCGTGTATTTCTTTAAATTCAACGTCAAAGTAGAAAAAGTGTATTGTGACATCACAATGAATCTGAGTCATTGTACTTTCCAAGTTCGTAAGGCACAAAATATGCGTGTTTATGATACAGTTAAATCGCCTGTTGTGGGTGGATAGAAAACAAACAAGCAAGTAAATTAGGATTCATTGAGATAGGAAATACAAAAACTGGTTACCATATCACTGTGATTCAGTGTTTATACAAATGTACTTTCTAATACGTGGACGGCGCGGTGCTACTGTTAAGGCAATCTCAGCTACATTTATATATATAATGTATAGAGAGAAGGACTCCAATATCAAATACATGTTTGTAGTCTTGCCTTGTTTCGGTTCAATAAACAATTTATTGCATGATAGTGAGGGAGAAATAAAGATTTATTCACCCAAGAAAAATCATTTTTCCCCGGGCGTTGCCTTTGGGGAATATGATTTTTCTTGGGTAAATATATCTTCATATCTCCTTCACTATCATGCAATAAATATGTTTAGTCTTCACAGAGAACAATATCTGACGTAGTCTTCACAAAGAACAATTCATGACGTAGTCTTCACACAAAACATTGACGTAGTCTTCACACAAAACATTGACGTAGTCTTCACACAGAACAATGATGTAGTCTTCACACAAAACAATGACGTAGTCTTTACACAAAACAGTATATGACGTTGTCTTTACACAGAACAATGACGTAGTCTGCACACAGAACACTATATGGCGTAATATTCACACAGAACAAAAACTAACAAAGCCAATGCACAGAAAAAATCCATTTAATGATTGTAACTGGTTCAATATATATTAAGATGAGAACAGTAGACAAAATATTGATAGATGTTGAGGATTTCGAATTTGGGATTATTGTTTAAATTATGATGTACAATGATTGATAGGATATTTTTGAAAAATGACATATCTAAGATTTTTCTACAACCGATATAGATCATCAGAAAATGAAATCACCAAGGTTTTGGAAAAAGTCAACGGAAATATTACACAGATCCTAACCATCTGGGGGGAGACACTATCTTCTCATGAAATACAGAATTGCCGACATGGTAAATATGTGTGGATTTTCATTTAAAAACGATAATTTGTTTTAGGGAATACATGTACATTTCATTTTACAGCTTCGTCGACTTTCAATTCAAAAACGTTCCATGGAAGGCTCTGATATATTTAGTTTTACATTAGAATTTTTCATAACGAGAATCATTTGATTAAATGCTGCACATTGACGTTTATGTTTTATCCAATGAAAATCAACCGAAATGCAAGAATTTGAACGAAATATCACGACTGACATATGGATTAAGATTCACAGCATTGCTAAAAGCTTCCGAGAAAAATCCCAAAGCTGTGGAGAAATGTACCTCAGAGTACTTCATACAATATGACGTTACAATAAGAAAGTACGTTGTGACATATGTGTCTATAGTTGTATTGCGAGTAAAATGTCATAATATTGTGTCATAATTCACCACCGTTCTCAAGAAAGTTAATTGATTGCAAACAATGGCTTGGATGAAGTAAATGATGGGGGTCTTTAGATATTGTGTGGAATACGAGGAAAGGAAACATCTGTTCTGGTGTTTCAATAATAGATCATTGGGTTTTTTTTAAACAAAATCCATCCAATTTGACGATGTTCGACACTTTTTGTAAAATGTTAACGACACTAGGAATACTAATAGATTTATAAGCATTTTTCAACTTGATTGTACAGCGCTTTACCTTTTTGATCACTTTATGTTTCAAACTATGTAATATTCCAATTGTGCTGAACTGATTTATTGGAAGAACTTTAGAATGCATAAATATCAGGTCACGTGACTGATACAATAAAAAGGGGATCCTCTCTGGTACATGGAATTTTCCTATTTCCGTATAAGTAACACACCTTTAAGTAGCGACATGGATTTTGGCGACAGGACAGTTTTCTCAAATGTCATTTTTGCTACCTTCATAAAGCTTGGGTAATGTTTACAATACTGCTTTGTAAGAATAATATTCAATGAAGAAAAATATAAGTCATCATACAGTTGTTTTAAATGACCTTTAAATGACCTTTTCTTCAATTTTAAACATGGAATATAACTTGTGTGTTAAGACCGATCACTGTCATGATCTTTGGAATTCCACAAATAATTCACATTGTTCACGAAACATCCAATCTGAGTTTAATGATTTGATGCTTTTATCTTCCTCTAAAACTAAACCCATAGTGATGACACAGTATACAGTATGCACTGGTTATAATGTCCTATGTTAAAAGCATTTCTTTTTTCCAGATTTTGTAATGCATTTTCGGGAATATAACCTAAATGCGAGTTCGTATTCCTTAACCATGGAGAGTTTCAAGGAACACCAATACTTCAATGTCTGCTTCCATGTGGAAAATGACAATATTGGGGCAAACGGCGTAACTAAACTGTGCATCACAAAAACTCCTCTTGCAAATCTTCATAAAGAAGGGAACAAAGCTGCCAAAGTCCTAGGTATAACGGAGAACACCCAGGGATATTTAATGAAATGTACAGTAACAGAGTCACTCAAAACATCAACGTCTTCGAAAAATCAAACTAAAAAGGTATTTTGTAGAAAGCATTCTATCCCTGCATATATCACATTAAACTACTGTAGAAGTACTTTTTCCGCGCGGTATTAATTTACGCTATATACCGGGTCCCAAATTTTCCGCAGAAATTTATCCCAGCGTACTTAAAGTAAATGAAAGACATTAAGTGACAATCTAAGAAATCCGCCCAATTTTCTACCGGCGGAATAAACAGAAATTGTGATTCTGTGGACTTATGAACCCGTGGGAAAAAGTACGTTTACAGTATTCAATTTAAAATACATTTGAGATTTAAAAAAATATTTTATAGTAATGACGGTTAAATACTTACTGCAAGGTAGAGGATTTAAAGCTTGTGAATGCCGCCTATAGCATTCCGCCTACATCAGTCATTTAAGAGAGACAACTGGGAAAACATCATAACAATGTCACTGTTGTTTGTACTTTTTAAAACACTGCTTTTCAAAATGAAATATAAAACCTGTGGGGAAAAAATCAGTAGTTATATTGACATCTACATCTACAGTAGGTGTCCTTCACTTGTTTTTGTTTGTTTTGTTGGGGGGGGGGGTGGTGGTGGGGGGGTGTTGTTGTATTTTTATATATATATTTGCTATGACAATACTAAATGTTTATGTATCTTTTTAGTTTGCATATGGATCCTCTGGTATAAAACTTGTAAGTAATGAAATTAATGGCGAAGCTTTAAGATTTGTAAGGATATCTCAATTACTAATGAGGTGGTAAATGTCAATTTTCCTCTATGCAAGGTGAAGTTAACGAACAGTGATCAATCTCATAACTCCTACAAGCAATACAAAATAGATAGTTGGGCAAACACGGACCCCTGAACACACTCTATACATTTTGTATCGCCACCTTTTGAGATCAATCTGTCATTGCAATGATGTAAAAAAAAAAAAAAACATGATTTACTCCCATGCATCCGAAACATGTGTTTATGTAAACGAAAAACGAAGCTCTCTAGTGATACATCAAGTTCCATATCAGATCAAACACAATTTAAACATAGCGTAAGAAATACAATGATGCAATAAATATTAATTCATTTCAAACCATAATGGGAAAAAAAATGCATCTAATATTGCAGCAATGTACTTGTAACCTATACTATAATATGTGAGTGTTTGACTTTATAATCAAATGAATCTAATATTACAGCCATGTACGTGTAACATATAGTATGATATATGGGCATTTGACTTTACAATCTGTTTTGTTGGTGCCCAGAAAGCATTTCCTGATAGTGGATGGTTTATTTGTGGTATGGCAGTTGGTATTATAACATCGTCGATAGTTTTCTGTGCCATTTGGAACTACAACCTTTTGAAACACAGGTGAATATTGCCGAGTATCTGTAAAAAATGGGGTGTGGTCTTTCTAATCCAGATGTCAAATGCGCTTAATATTTGTGAAAGGAATTAACATTTTCATTCCAATATATTGAATTCTAGGCAAAAAAATAGATTTACAATATATAAGTATATTCGATACAGATACGAACTGGAATTTTTTAAGGAAAATGGAAAAAATAAAGAAAAAGCACGAGGTGGAGGATGAGCCTATATACCATGAGCTGAAGGTAATGTTCAAACTGCAGTTGATTGTGTGATGCGATAATGCAATTTGCATTTTGAAATTCATAATTTGGTCATACAATTCCTCTTGTATTTAAAAGAAACTTTAAGTCATTTCCATTAAACAAGTGAATATTATCAAGTTACTACCATTTCTCTCTTGCAAGAACTATCATGGAATTCTTATTTTTCTAACGCATTTCCGTGTGCATCAACATCGCATGCTTCGATTCAAACTGATTGAGCAATGGCACTTTGTTCATATTATGCTCACATAATACTCGGCATCCAAAACAGATGCATTTATATTGTAAAATATACTTATAGGATTATGAGATTAATCACTGTTCGTTATCTTAACATGTTGCATCTTTCAGCCCATCTACAGAGACCCTGCTGTTAGTGGACATGTTAACGAGGCTACTACATTCGCGGTTACTGTGCCATTCATTGGGGTATACAAGGGGAGAAAACCGAGCGGTGTTAACTACCCAGAACATCACCGAGAGACTCCAAATACCGAATATACTGATATCACTGAAGACATCACTGGAGAAAGTCTCCGTGATGAGCATATCGCAAATGATAGTCTGCAAGAACTAAAACCGACAGACGAGATACCCGAGAGCGACACGGATAATTCGTCTCCCTACTTTGTTCTGGCAAATAACGCGAACCACACTGTCACTGATAAACCAAAAGCTGCTATTTATTATCATACTGGTACACTAAGTGATGTAACAAATGGGGAGAAATCCGCAGTGCAGTGGAGAGATGATGACATCGTCCTCAGAGAAACCAATGCGAGAATGTCTATGGCGGAATCAATGACCATAAACAATGATGCCAACGATGATTCCGAGACGTATTTCGTTTTGTCGACTCCTCGACATGAGCAGTGACGTCTTATAATACAGAATATACAAAATAGATGCAAAAGTACTAGTACATATTCAGTTCTTTGATGTAAATATATTTATCTCTGGTATGTCTAGGGTTCCGTGTGTTTCCATGTTTTAATTTTGTATTCTTTATATAAGAGATTGATCACTGTTCGTTATCTTCACATTTCGCGGTAAATCGGGACCCGTCATGAAGTGAATTGTGTACACGCCTAAACTTGTGTAAATACAATTTATGATATATAATGAATTTGTGAGGATTTGGTATTTTTATTTGATATGTCATATCCATGATTTCAATTAATGGGTGAGAAATCTCATTGACCCTCAGCTCTTCAATCAACAGCACGTGGTGGATTGTATAACATGTGAACAATGACATGACTTTCACAGAAACATTAAGTAATTCATAATGCAAATCAGTAACTTCATTGCATATACGTGTAGATGTAGGACGTTACATGTTACACATGATAAATTATTTTTTCTCGACTCGCACACTCCAAGCATATACATTAAGAAAGTTGAAATCCTTTCTCTATCGGTTGTAATGCAGGAAACAGAAAATTCTAACTATTCTATGATATACGATAATGTAAAATATACTTCTTGAATGAATAATGTAAACCACGGTACAAAAATAATTAATTACAGCTGAATTTTACTTCAATTAAGCTACAAATGAAATTATGAACTGTGCAATGTTGTATTTTCCACAAATGTGAACATTTTTTTTAATGAAGAAGTTGTATTATTCCTCCCCTATTAGTAAGTTATCACGAGTAGTTTTTGGTATAACTCGCTCCGACTCTTGCAATCCTCGAGCATGTGGTTAGGTTCAATATTTGTTTTTTTTTCAAAAGTCTTTTTTTCTCTATGTTTTCTGATTTTTCTATTCTCCTTTCCTTCCTTAGAGGTACATATACACTGAACAGGACAAAGCTCCTGTCTGAACTCAGACTATCATGGATAAAAACTTAAGTGAAAACAATCTTAGAATACTTACATTAAACTGCCAGGGACTAGGTGACATAAATAAAAGAAAAGATGTTTTCAAAACTCTTAGATCAAAAAATTATAATATTTACTTTTTACAAGATACGCACTTTTCTACTGAAAAAGAAAATATGATCAATACACAATGGGGATACAAAGTATTCTTTAGCTCTTACAAATCAAATTCAAGAGAAGTAGCGATATTTGTGAATAATAACTTCGACTTTGAAATAATTAGGGAATTTAAGGATGATAGCGGTAATTATTTAATGTTAGATGTTATTATTGAGGATATACCATTCTTGTTGATAAATTTATATGGTCCTAACTCCGACACACAATGTTTCTATTCAGAATTAGTCAATAAGATTGTAGAAGTGTACTCAACTCAGCATATAGTCATGGTGGTGACTTTAATCTTGTTTTAAATAAAGAACTAGATTCAATGAATTACAAGAAGCACAATAACCCAAAGTCCAGTGCTGTTACGGACAAAATTGTGGTTGAGAAGTACTTGCTGCTACGAAACTGTAAATATGATGAATATGAAACTCACTGGCAGAGAATAAGTGAAAATCTATGTTAGTAATTAGGTCTATTTGTACTTTTTCATCAAATAGGTTTATGCTTCTCTTTGTGTTTGATGCAAGGTGAAGATAACGAACAGTGATCAATCTCATAACTCCTACAAGCAATACAAAATAGATAGTTGGGCAAACACGGACCCCTGGGCACACCAGAGGTGAGATCAGGTGCCTAGGAGGAGTAAGCATCCCCTGTTGACCGGTCACACCCGCCGTGAGCCCCATATCCTGATCAGGTAAACGGAGTTATCCGCAGTCAAAATTAGTGTGCCAAGAACGGCTTAACAATCGGTATGAAACACGTCAGACAGCATTTGACCCAATGCGAGGTTGTATTGACGAACTAGATCGTTATAACGACCATAGAATTTGCGAAATGCTGACTTCAATCGAGACTGTTGAAATCCCTGTACCATCAACTATTTTGTCAGTAGCTTACCTCGATTTAAAAACTGACTATACCCAGAACAAGCTCTTGCATATAGAATCAGTTGAGATATATAAACACCATATGCAGGTGATAATGGAATATTGCTACATAAATATGGGAAGTTCAATAGATATATTATATCTAGATCTATTATACTTATCAAAATATGTTATCAAGAAAATAATACCTTATGTACCTCTCTCTCTTTATCTCTCTCTCTCTCTCTCTTTATCTCTCTCTCTCTCTCTCTCTCTCTCTCTCTCTCTCTCCTGAAAAAGATTTTTACATCATACATATATTTACATAAAAGAATAAGGTAAATATGAAATGTAGACAGTATTAGAGTTCATATTATTGAGTTCGTATTTTAAAATGAATTTAATATGTTGTGAAAATATCCATGTAACCTATTTCCCATATGTATGCAACAGTGTATGAAGTGAAAATTTTGTAAATAAAAAAATTATAATAAAAAAAAAGAAAGTTGAAATCATCCTTTAGAAGAAGTGAACTATAAAACGATTTTTGAAAACAAGATATCCAATGTAAAGTAAATAGTGAACAAAACGACAAGTAATCGCTTTCATAATTCCTATAAATAATGCAAAGTTAAGAGCAGGGCGAACAAAGACCATTGAACACATCAGAGGTCGTATAATGTGCTGAGGAGGAGAACATATTTCCTGTTGAATTCGAATCCCTGTTAAATTATCGTATTTGTCAGTAGTCTACTTCGATTTCAAATCTTATCATATCCATATTTTGTTGAGAGACTTTATTGCGAAAGTCATAAAAATAATTATAGGATGTTTTCGATGCGAAACTCCACTTTAAAACAGGTTATTTTTTGGCTCTTTCAGTTAATGGTACTTTTCAGTAACCTTTCAACAGGTCAAATTACAAATGCATTTCCGATTTTGTCAATACAGTCATCGATTCTGGGAATCGGATATGAGTTTCGTGACAGAATTCACTTTTCTGAAGTCGGTAGGTACCATCAGGTTTCGGCACTAGAATGCAAGGTGAGCTCTGGTCACTTTTACATGACTCAATATCATTGTCCAGCATGTACTGCATTTCTGTTTTTAAGTACTGCAATTTTAATGGATTCAAACGATAGGGGTGCTGCTTGATGGGTTTTGCGTCACCCACTATAACATCACATGTGACAAGTGACGAACATTTCAGAGTTCTTTATTTCACTAGTTTCTACATTCAAAGGAAGGCCGGATACAAAACTAATGAAGGCCGGATACAAAACTAATAAAGGCCGGATACAATACAAATGAAGGCGGATACAATACAAATGAAGGCGGATACAATACAAATCAAGGCCGGATACAATACAAATCAAGGCGGATACAATACAAATCAAGGCCGGATACAATACAAATGAAGGCGGATACAATACAAATGAAGGCGGATACAATACAAATCAAGGCCGGATACAATACAAATCAAGGCGGATACAATACAAATCAAGGCCGGATACAATACAAATCAAGGCGGATACAATACTAATGAAGGCCGGATACAATACAAATCAAGGCCGGATACAATACAAATGAAGGCGGATACAATACAAATCAAGGCCGGATACAATACAAATGAAGGCGGATACAATACAAATGAAGGCGGATACAATACAAATCAAGGCCGGATACAATACTAATGAAGGCCGGATACAATACAAATCAAGGCCGGATACAATACAAATGAAGGCGGATACAATACAAATGAAGGCGGATACAATACAAATGAAGGCCGGATACAATACAAATGAAGGCCGGATACAATACAAATCAAGGCCGGATACAATACTAATGAAGGCCGGATACAATACAAATCAAGGCCGGATACAATACAAATGAAGGCGGATACAATACAAATGAAGGCCGGATACAATACAAATCAAGGCGGATACAATACAAATCAAGGCCGGATACAATACAAATCAAGGCCGGATACAATACAAATGAAGGCCGGATACAATACAAATGAAGGCCGGATACAATACAAATGAAGGCGGATACAATACAAATGAAGGCGGATACAATACAAATCAAGGCCGGATACAATACAAATCAAGGCCGGATACAATACAAATCAAGGCCGGATACAATACAAATGAAGGCGGATACAATACAAATCAAGGCCGGATACAATACAAATCAAGGCCGGATACAATACAAATCAAGGCCGGATACAATACAAAGGAAGGCGGATACAATACAAATGAAGGTCGGATACAATACAAATCAAGGCCGGATACAATACAAATGAAGGCCAGATAAAATATAAATGAAGGCCGGATACAAAACTAATGAAGACCGGATACAAAGCTAATGAAGGCGGATACAATACAAATGAAGGCCGGATACAATACAAATCAAGGCCGGATACAATACAAATCAAGGCCGGATACAATACAAATGAGGGCCGGATACAATACAAATGAAGGCCGGATACAATACAAATGAAGGCCGGATACAAAACTAATGAAGGCCGGATACAAAACTAATGAAGGCCGGATACAAAACTAATGAAGGCGGATACAATACAAATGAAGACCGGATACAATACAATTAAAGTCCGGATATAATACAATATAATTCAATTGAAGCCCGTATACAAATACAAATGAAGGCCGGATACATTACAATTGAAGCCCGGATAAAATACAAATGAAGCCCGGATTACTTGACAACCAAACGTTATCACGGATTTGATGTAATTACCTTAAAAAAAAATTAAAATGATATAAAGGAGGGGGGTGTGTGTCCAAAATTTGACTTTGACAAGTATTTAGAATCGGGAAAAGGGGAGGGCTGGCTACCATTTTTAAAACCTTCATTTTCCTGAGAAACACTTTATTTAGTTTTGCGTTATGAAGTCTCCCGATTTCCACCCCCACCCCCGTTTTGAAGATTGGACAATATCTGTAGCTTAATTGTCAAGAATTTTAGACAAGTCGACTTTTTTCAACTTCTCCGGCTGCCCCATCCCTCTATATTAAAAAAACGATACTATACGTGCCTACAGGTGCTCCTACGGTTCCTGGGGTTTATCTGTAATTAAGTCAAGTTTGGAAACATTAATTCAATTTAACAATTCAATTTATTGACATTTATACATTGGCATGTAGTCAACAACAACAAAAACAATAATGAAAATGACGTGGGTTTCTTTTATATAACATTGACAATTAAGTATATCATCGTATAGTAATCTGTAGTGACAATAAGTATATCATCGTATAGTAATCTGTAGTGACAATAAGTATATCATCGTATAGTACTCTGTAGTGACAATAAGTACATCATCGTATAGTACTCTGTAGTGACAATAAGTACATCATCGTATAGTAATCTGTAGTGACAATAAGTATATCATCGTATAGTACTCTGTAGTGACAATAAGTATATCATCGTATAGTACTCTGTAGTGACAATAAGTACATCATCGTATAGTAATCTGTAGTGACAATAAGTATATCATCGTATAGTACTCTGTAGTGACAATAAGGATATCATCGTATAGTACTCTGTAGTGACAATAAGGATATCATCGTATAGTAATCTGCAGTGGTCATAATTTGGTCAACACAGTACAAAATATGTTTCATAAATTCAATAAATAATCTGCACGTATGATAAACACTCGGGTTTTCTCTAGGAACACGTGATCTAGAATGTTTTCCTGTTTTAATCTGCAGTGTATGGGCACTGATTCTTATTATAAAGAAAGTTGGGGTATATTGTTTTGATCCCGGTTCGTCCGTCCGTATCAGTTTTTGTCACTAAAACTGTGTTCACATTTATAGCGCTATCCAAATGATACTCTGACTAGGAGCTGAATAGTAATGTCCTGTAGATGTGCAATAAGGTTTCAAAATTTTCATATTGGCCCCAGGGGGCAAATGGGGGCCCAAAAATGACGTTTTCTATCATAAAGTTTGTCACTTAAACTCCATCTACATCTATAGGAGAAGTCACATAATATTCAAGGAGCTGAATAGTAATGTTCTGTAGATGTGCAATACGGTTTCAGAACTTTCATATTGGCCCCAAGGGACAAATAGGGCCCGAAAATTGACGATTTCTATTATAAAGCTCCATCTACATCTTTAGGAGTAGTCACGTGATATTCTACAAGCTGAGACATTCGCTGACGAAGTCACGTCACAACCCATTTCCGTGAGAGATGAATCTCAGAAATCCGAAGACCCTGTCTCCGAAAGTCATTACTCAAAGACGACCGGTCGTAAAGACCCGAAATCCACTTGAATGGGATTGTTAACCTTGAGTGACATTAAAAGTGGGTCAAGGTCAAAATCACAATTTGTTCTCCACAAGGTCTTAGGTTATTGACCTTAAAAATGGGTTCAATGTCAAAAGTCAAGGTCACTCTTCAAGAAGTGGGTCTCCATAAGCGACGCAACATTGAGTATGTACGCCGTTCCAAAGGAAGTCTATATCCCCTTCCTTCACGTGATCCAGCATGGTAGCTGTCTATACCAAGTACTTGCGAGACACAGACAGATGACCGACACTCTGCGCATTATGTAAGGGTTAATGTATGAGTATCGCTCCATTCCTTTATCAGCCCCGTCGGATTTATTGACAATGCACTTTCTTTTAAATCCGACAATGCACTTTCTTTCAAAAGAGGTTCGATTTATTGTCATCTCTCTCTCTCTCTCTCTCTCTCTCTCTCTCCTAATTATAGGATCCAGCGATATAAAATGAATCGATAAAAATAAACATAGCCTACCTGTATCACCCAGTGCTAGTTAATCTTTTATTTAACTTGTACATTAAAAATGATTGCCTACAAATATTAGCAGTATCATCTTTTTAAAAAAAAAAACTACAAATATGTAAGAGGTGGGGGGGTTCCAATCACCGGAACCCCCTCTGGATCCGCCATTTGGACGGAGAATATACTTATATATAGAAAAACACTTGCGAGCGGGTATTAGTCTTCTGTCTTATGACAGCATCTAGTTTTTGTTTGGGTTGGTCTGTCTTATTCCTTTTTAAAATAGAAACTGAAGTGATTTTGATCGGGTAATTAATCTTAAGTAATATTTACTAAATTACTATAAGATGTCAGGACCCGTATGATTTAGTGATGTTTTGAAATGATCACAATTAACCACAGGCACCTGAAATGTGGATAGCTTGTATAGATATTATGTACACCCCACCCCACCCCCCCCCCCCACCCCCCCCCCCCTCTTCTAGAGCTTTAGAGATGACCACTTGTGAATATACATTTAATAAATGAACATCCCTTTTTAGCTGTTCATCAAATCCGTTCATATCTCACAAGTGGTCATCTCTAAAGCTTACAGAAGTGGTCATCTCTAAAGCTTACAGAAGTGGTCATCTCTAAAGCTTACAGAAGTGGTCATCTCTAAAGCTTACAGAAGGTTGAAACTGACTATTCAGAACGGCTTATGAGGGTGATCGGTGGGAGAATAACAGATTTTGGATAAATTATTGGTTCTGTATATAAATAATTAAGTGGGAGGTGTAGTCCTACATAATATCTATACAAGCTATCCACAATCCTGGTGCCTGTGATAACAATTGGCCTATCTACGATAAAGAAATGTTTTTATCTATTAGTCTAGTTAGGTATGTTTGTGAACTTCAGGGTTGACGGGTATGATGATGTTCACAAGCCTCTATAGTACAGGTATCAATGTTTCTTTATTTCCGTGAAACATGCAGCTTATTGGACTTAATTACATACAATACAGTTTTACAATATAACAACATACAGTATATGGAGAGTGCATAAACTTAAATAACATTCCTAAGTGATCTTGTTTAACATGCAATCATATGCATGCATATATTCATACATTATAATACTGATTAACAAAAAGTACATTAAGTAGATATATAATAGTCTATTGTGCTAATTAGCAACACTTTCCTTACGTAATTTTGTGGCATATTTAAGATATTTACCTAAATTACTCAGTTCTGTAACGTTATTTACACTCAGTAATTTTATAAGTTTATATACACTTGGTTTTACATAGTAGAATTGTTTAATATACCTTTTTTCTTATTTCGTTATATAAAGGACATCTTAGAATGAAATGAAATTCATCTTCGATATCATTTAAACTACACTGTTTGCAAATTCTCGTATTTCTGGGAACATTATTATGTATACCAGTTTCTATACATAATGAATGTGATGACGTTCTGTATCGGGTAATAAGTTGCTTACTGTACGTGTCTAATGGTTTTGTTAAATAATACTGTATACAAAAATTGTCAACAAGATGCCTATACAGCATACACTTTGATGAATTTTCAAAACTAGGCATAATTTTTTGCCTGTACATATCTATTATTCTGTGCTCAATAATTCTATAAATATCTTGATTCCTTCTGTGGTTCCATAAGTAATCTAAGGTAGGTCTATACTCGGCCTTAAATGGACTCAACCATGAACAAATTGCCTTTACAAGATAAATATACATTCCAGTAATGGATAGACATTGAAAAATATATATGTTGACATGCTATTTTCATTGTTATTGCTTCTTAAAAGTAAGCACCCTATCAACATTAAGGAAAATGCACTCCTCCTTCTTTAATTTTCTTATTAATTATTATTTTCCCAAACAAATGGGCTGTAATAAGCAGCATAGACTATATACCCTTTATTTAATGGTATGTAATCATTTATTCTAATAAATTGGAATAAATATTTTCACAATGTATAATTTGTGAGCCCAAACATGTTAAGGGAAATACTGTAGGAAATTCCATTTGACGTCAATATTGGTCTTTTCCCTAATTTTTATGGACTAAACCTTGAATTAATTGTTTTTGATTTACAGATTATTATCTTAGAATGAGGATTTGAGTAGGAAAATCATATGTTGACGTATTATTTTAGAAGCTATCAGCTCTACAACAAGCACAACCCCCCCCCCCCCCTCTTAAAATCTTGAAAAATTATACATTATCATATTTTCGTAAGACATGTGAAGTTTGAGCATATTTACAACCTTGAATGATAATTTGAACTATGCTAAACTATAACTATTATAAGATACATGTGGTTTACAATGAAATTTTACATTTTATCTGAAAAAATAAAAAATTCTAGAAAGGCTTTGCACAATGTAAATGAAAAACAAAAGTAACAAACTGAATTTTGATGATTTTGCTTATATGATTAATGTATACGTGTAATGTGTGATATATCTTGTATCCTGAGACAAAGTTTTATATGAATCTCTACAGGTCATGAAATCATTTACATGTAAATAAATTGGATATATGTACATGTACACGTACACCACTTACGCCGGTCTAAGTAGATGCAATCTCAATAAGGAACTAATAGATGCCGCCCCAATAATTTTGAAAAAGGAGAGAGGATGAGGAAAAAATGACAAATTCATGACGGTCGGTGAAATAAAACAAATTATTTGCAGCTGATCTTTGAAGCTTGCGTCAATATCTGTGCAACATTGTAGTGCCGCGAATACAACTGCGATATCTGTGGTCACTGAAGCAGCAAAATGTGAACTTTTCATTCTTACACGAGCGTACCATGTCTTTGTTGATGATAATTTGGAACCTATTCTAACCGGGATCCTCACAAAAGAAATATTATCATGATACTCGTGGAAATCTGAATTGGTTTGACCTCCCCCTTTTCGTAATTGTCTCGCCCACTTTCTGATGCCCCGCAATTCCATATGTTGAACATTTGGATCATAGTAAAACTTTTACATACATAAATAGTCAATGTACACTGAATGCCTCACGGACATGTACAATGTAATTGACACGCCCTCATCCACCAAAATATTGTTTGTTCTCCAACCGATTTTTTTCTAAAGCTATAATCATCTTTATCTCCCTCCTTTAAAAAAACACACCACAAAATCTCAACTTAAGATTTGACTGATAAGAAGATAAGAACACCCAGGAAGGAATTGATATCGGATATTCATATCTCGTATTGCCATGTAAAAATCAAATGGATATCGCTAAAATATCACAATCCGGAAAACAGAAGCGTGGTTCCGCATTTACATTTGATTGTGACGTAGGCCGAGTATTTAAGCCTAGATTTGACAGTTCTTCTTTAATATTAGTTAACCAATTATTATTATAAGTGGACATATCTTCGTAACAAGCCTTTAAAATACAATTGTCTGTGTTCTTTAGCTTTATCCAATATTTAAAAAGTTTTAATTTTCTCTTAACACATAAAGGTAATCTTCCTAATTCACAATAGACCATATATTTCTGCCAAGAACTATAACTCCTGCAGTTTATACAAAAGTTGTCTCTCTTGATAAATCAGACGACACCGCATCCTGTCAAACATAAATGGACGCTGAATCAGGACGCTGGATTTTGCGGTAGATCTATTTGAGTTCAGTAATGATTGTCAGGTACAACACTGTTAGGTTCTATTAAAATGTCTAGGTATAATTTTAATTACAGTTTGAGCTAGGCCTAGTTAGAATAATGTAACTGTGTCTCTATACATTCTCACAAGCAAGTCTGTACGTCCACAGGAGTTTGAAATTTTATCAATAAAATTCACTTGATTGACCAAGCCATGAGCTATGCGCTATGCTAACGCATAGCTCATGGCTTGGTCAATCAAGTGAATTTTATTGACTTTATTGATAAAATTTCAAACTCCTGTGGTACGTCATGAATGCGTCATTATCACTTTTTGAATTATAATAAAACAAGAGTAAGTGAAACAAAACCCCAGTATTTAACAAATATCAGTCACATGGGGTCTCTTGTCCGCTCTGTTCTCTATCACACATAAAGCACAGTTATCTCTTTCACATCTTGAGCGGATCCAGGAATTTGTGAGGGGGGGGGGTGTTTAGCACTTTATCTTTTAGGACAGGTACTTTTCAGCTCCACCCCTACCGCATTTACACCATCTCCGCTTGTGTAGCGGTCAGCCGGGTTACACTTGTGTACATATTACATAACATCTTAGTGAGATCTGGTGACAGGTTTGTTTAATTTGTGATTTTTTTCTATGAAATTTTAAAGAGGACATAGATCTGATAGGATCTACATGTACATGTATATATATCTTATAAATTCTATAATATAAATCTTATTCTAAGCTAAGAAATGGAGAGAGATAATAAACTGTGTGATATTTAGAGTTATTACTCGAGTTCCTGTTGCTTTATGAAAATAGGTAAAATTGATATAAAGTAAAATTCATCTTCCCAAGTCAATGGTTTTTGCTCTGCTCCACTCCACATAAAGGTGTCAGAGTAAAATTAAGAAACCCTTGATACTTTACAGTTTATTAAGTATGTTGATTTTTCCCACAATGACATGTCTCTAATATTCCAAATTTTGATGTTCCCTGCCCCAGTACAAAAATGTGGTGTAAGAGCCCGGAGATCATGTTTATATAAGTGTTAAAACATCTCCACAACAGCTGAACATAGATTATGGTGTCCTGTTCCAAAATTGTGAATTTAACGGTCTATATCATGAGTGTTTCAGTCTCCAGAACGAGGTTATAAGGATTGTATAAAGCTAGTGAAAATACAGACATTGGAATCTGTTAAGCTGTGTTTACTCTTTAATATGAAGCTCAAGAACTGGGTGTGTAGTGAAAATGAGCATGGATGCCTCTTCCATTGTTGTGAAACTCGTGGCCCCCTGGATCAGAAATTAATTTCCTTAAGGAAGGAAATCCAGGGGTGAAATGCATAAATTTTCAAATAGCTTACCATTCTATCTAAATCTGAACATTTAGCACACAAACTGTGAAACTCCTTAGGTCCTGGTTGGATCACATGTGGTAATTAATGGCCTACATACAATGTCTCTAGCTAATCATTAAGAGAACTAATTTCATTTCTATTCATTTACAGGATGACTGAACCAAATCATTGACTGAAATTCCATCATTTACAGAGTCTGTATTATCACAGACAGGAGAGTATGCCCCCCCGTAGCATACACAGACAGGGGAGTATGCCCCCGCAGCATACACAGACAGGAGAGTATGCCCCCGCAGCATACACAGGCAGGAGAGTATGCCCCCGCAGCATACACAGACAGGAGAGTATGCCCCTGCAGCATACACAGAGAAGTCCAATCATTTTTATGCTTGTAAATTTCTCAATCTAATCGTGTTAATTATGTCTCCCCTATTCCAGGGACAGACATGTATAATTATATATATATATTGTGTTTGTACTTTCTGTCCATCTGTCTGTCACAAAATCCAAAATCTTGTGAATGCCTTTTCTCCTGTATGGGTTATCTGATAAACTTGAAACTTTGTACAATGCTTCGTTACCATTTGTAGATGTGCATATTGATGGGATGTGGGGATCCAAATATTTTCAATGAAGTTAAGGCCAATTAAAATTAATTGATAGATTATTATTCCGGTCCGCCCCTCAAAAAAGGGCCCGCTCCGGTTTTTTTATTTTCGCAAAAATTACGATTTCAAACAAACTTGCTTCCCAGTGACATGAGTTAATGATTAAAGTCACAGAATGTTGGTTTTATATCTCTTACCAAGGATTCTTTGAATGTTAACTTGATTAACACTTTGTGTGATGCCTTTTGTCATTAATTTTTTTTCCGGGGAAATAAAAATTAAAATCCTCCCTCCCGCCCCATATTTTTTGTGACCCCGGATGATAATCTACTAATTAAGTTGAATTGGCCTAAAAGTGGATCTAAGAGGGTTGGAGGATGTAAAATACATTGTGATCACTTCTTTTCCTTTATGGCTTATTGGATAGCCTTGAAACTTTGTACAGTGCTTCAATTCATATTGTCAGGAAAGGAGAATACATCACAACAGTCATTATTTTTGTATAGTATACAACAATGACATTGGTCACATCAATGTTCGAATCTTTTCTCCATCTTTTTCTTAAAGTACAGTTCATAAAAGTTGATATTCCTGCTCTGACTTGCTTTCTCCTTCATACCATGCAGTACATTAAGGGGAGGGGAGTAATTTGGAGCACTTTCAATTTGGGGAGCTGGGGGAGACATTTGTTTTTACCAAAAAGCAATTATGTTTGATATATACACATGTACTATGATGATATGAAAGTTTAAATTGATTAGACATCTTGGCAATTTTGAAACTAGCACAAAAAGCGGCCAAAATTGAGGACCAGTTTGCATTTCTATCTTCATGGTCAGAATTCATGTTACAATTGTAATGTCATTGTCGTTGTTTTGCAGGGTGATGATGATGTATCTGGTCAAATCATTGACAGAAATTCCACTACAAATCCTTTATTATCACAGACAGGGATATGCTCCCAAACAGCACAATACTTCACTAATCCAAGACTTACAATAGTATTTTTCCAGGGCAAACTACTGAAAATGTTTTGTAAAAGTCATAACACAATGAAACTTTTATTGAATGCACTGTAATTCTTTTGACATTTGAGATTTTCTGATCAATTTTTGTTAACGGTCTGTTATCTGTTTTACATTTTTCAACTCCTCCCCGACCACTAGGCCAAGTTTTAAATCAACTAATTTCTTGAAAGAAGGAGATTCATTTTTTTTTTTTTTTTTAGCTCACCTAAGCTGAAAGCTAAGTGAACGTTTCTGATCATCTGTTGTCCGTTCATATTTCCATCTGTCTGTCCATCTATAAATTTTTCATATTTTTGACTTCTTCTCCAGAACCTTGGGTAAAGGGCTTTCAAGTTTGTTCAAACGAAGGGCCATGCCCCTTTCAAAGGGGAGATAATAAAAAAAATAGGGTGGGGTCTTTCATTTAAAAATCTTCTTAAGAACCGTTGGGCCAGAAGAGCTGAAATTTACATGAAAGCTGTCTGACAGTGCAATTTCAAGTTTGTTCAAATCATGACCCTGGGGGTAGGATGGGGCCATAGTAGGGGATTAAAGTTTTACATACAAATGTATAGAGAAAATCTTTAAAAGTCTTCTTCTGAAGAACCATTAGGCCAGAGAAGTTTACATTTACATGAAAGCTTCCTGATAGATTGCAGATTCAAGTTTGTAAAAATCATGGCCCCCAGGGGTAGGTTGGGCCACAGTAGGGATCAACATTTTACATGGAAATGTATAAGGAAATTTAAATATGGGCCAAGGTGACTCAGGAGAGCGATGTGACCATTGACCTCTTTTTTTCATTTGTTGATTTGCAGGGTGATGATGGAGTGTCTGACCAAACTCTTGACTGAAATTCCACCAGTTGTACAAAGCCTGTAAAATCACAGACAGGTACATATGCCCCCGCACAGTACAATTCCTTATTAATTCAGGAGTTTAGGTAGTATTCCTTCAGGTGTCAAACTAGTGAAAACACTTCTGTAAAACTTAAAAAGTCACAATACACCTGAACTTTTGCTGACTACACTGTAATTATTTCGGTTTTTAGAGAGCCTCTCTGATCAATGTTTGTCAGCTGTCTGTTATCTGTTTCACATTTTTCAACTCCTTCCACCCGGCCAAATTCTATGGCCCCCAATGGAGTTTTACGAAGAGGCTTACTTTTACACTCGACGGCTGACTTTTACAATTTAAAGGGGCCAACTCCAAATATGAAAAATTTGGAAGTGGTATTTGCAAAATTCAAAGACTTTACCGCATTCAGTTGTTGTTTAACGTCCCCCTCGATAAATTTTCACTCATATGGGGTCGCGGTAGCTCAGTAGTAAGGCGTTCGCTTCGTAACCGGAGGTCATGAGTTCGAGCCCCGCTCGTGCCATGGCCGCATCAAGCCTAAGATTGATTGATTTAATATTGTTTAACGTCCATCTCAAGAATTTTTCACTCATATGGCAAACCTAAGGCGTTAGAATAGGTAGTGATTGCTCCTTCGCCAAACACTCGGCATTTAGAAGTGAGAATCACGGGTCGTTCAGGTATTACCTTAAAAACGGAGGTCCCGTGCAGCGGCATGCGTTGGCATGATAAAGAACCATCACTACTACGGCGCTGAGCGCTAAACATAGGCCGGGTCTACATTTGTAGTACTTCACCTACAGATGGTGACCTCTCAATATGAGTGAACAATCCAGGAAGGGACGTAAAAGCAACCGATCAATCATGTGGAGACGTCACTATTGCCGGTGAAGGGCTGCAAAATGTATACACATGCTCAGCGCTTATACAGCCTTTGAACAGGGATGGATCTTTATCAATTGTCACATCTGTTGTGACACGGGACCTCGGGTTTTCCGGTCTTATCCGAAGGATTGCCCTATTTAGTCGTCTCTTACGACAAGCAAGGGGTTTTGCAGAGAACCTATTCTAACCCGGATAGCCACGGGGTACGACATTTCTAAAGAACAAGCACATGTCAAATGTTTATATCGATAATGTATAGAATATACTAGTATACTAGGGAGTAATAGATTTTCATGGGGGCCAATTTTCATGAGTCATTACCACAAACATTGTTGATTCTACTGTGTATATTGATATACATGTATACGTATACATGTACAAGTTTATCGTTATTTCGAATTTCCAAAATTTCGGCTTGAGCATCACTGAAGAGACATTATTTGTTGAAATGCGCATTTGGTGCATCAAAATTGGTACGGTTTAAGTTTTATATTACGACCCCTGGGTCGAGGCCTCTGCTGGTAGAATGTTAGTCCCCGAGGGTCTCTACAGTCCAGTAGCTAAGTACTTCGTTACTAGCTTGAAAATATGGATGTATATAATTGCTGAGATAAAATTTAGAAATTCATTTCAAAATTTAAGGATTATCTTCCCCATGCATAGCTCTATCCTTGGACGAATTTGGCTTCAGTTTTTTGTTGTTTTTTTTGGCATTCTAGTTTTCCTATTAGCAAGTTTATCGTTATTTCGAATTTCCAAAATTTTGGCTTGAGCATCACTGAAGAGACATTATTTGTAGAAATGCGCATCTGGTGCATCAAAATGGGTACCGTATAAGTTTTACATGTATACAATTACACATCACGTATTGGTTATCTTTACATTTAAACCTAGAGATTCAACACGAAAGAGAGGGAAACAAGGACGTAGCATTTTTTTTCAAAATGAGAGGGAGGGGCTGTGAAAAAATATATCTTGACAAGCCTACCCCTCAACTTTTTGATCTAGTATAGAGCTGCCGTCCAAAAGTATGTGTGTGGGTGGGTAGGTTTTGCTTTGTTCTTTGGGGAGCCAGAATCATAAGGTGTGAGGTATAGAGAACATTTAAGCTTTCAGGGCTGATGACACATTATTTAGAAATATCAGGATAACTTGAGGTTGTCTGCTTTCAATGATCGCGCTGTGATACACTTATGGTATACAGTAAAGCTTAAAAACTCTTTTTATGGCAATTTTCCGGGTCCCTTCATGCATTTCTCAGCTCTTCATTCGCAGTTAATAAATTACATGTACATTTGGATATCGATAAATTTAACTTCATGAAATATTAAAACGAATAGTGCATTGCGAAAGTGTTGAACAAATGTAGGAAGAATAAGAGTAGCTAAAGAGTTTACAATATTCTTGTAATAAACATAATTGTCGGTTTTGGTGTTTTTACTTAAGCAGTCTGTATATATATTCATTTCGGTTCAATTTCTGTAGTTCGAGTTGATCCCTTTAAATTGTAAAAGTCAGCCGTCGATTGTAAAAGTAAGCCTCTTCGTAAAACTCCAATAGGAATGGGATTCAATTGATTTTTTAATTAGATGAAGATCAAAGGTGAAATAAGTAAGAATATGGAAAGGTACTTTTTAAGGAGAAAGGGGGGGGGGGGGGGGGGGTCTTTGAGAGACCTTTTCTGTTTTAAAGTCATTTTCTATGAAACATGACACACAGTATATTGAATGCATGGATTTTAGGTTTTTATTTTTCAAATAAAGATTTATGTATTTTTCCAAGATGAGATAATAGGGAGATGATGTAAAGTTTATAAAATCTTATTATTAAGAGCAACTCTGCCAGAAAAGCTGAATTGTGTGTGACAATTTTTGTATATAATGAAGGTTTTTGTTCAAACCATAAAACTAAGATTTAAAAGCTTTAGGTAGGAATTCTACACTAAAGACATTTGATATAAATGAAAAATATAGGATATGTACCACCATTAAAATGTAGTAGTAGTATATACATGTACTTCCTTACTTAGAAATATACAGGAATTTTCCCCTGAAAAACCACAAAGCTACAATCAAATTAATGAGCAGGTACCCCCATGTAGTGTAGATTAATGAGCAGGTACCCCCATGTAGTGTAGATTGATGAGCAGGTACTCTCATCTAGTCTAGATTAATGAGCAGTTATCCCCATGTAGTGTACATTGATGAGCAGGTATCGCCATGTAGTGTAGATCGATGAGCAGGTATCTCCATGTAGTGTAGATTGATGAGCAGATATCCCCATGTAGTGTAGATTGATGAGCAGGTATCCCCATCTAGTGTAGATTAATGAGCAGGTATACCCATGTAGTGTAGATTGATGAGCAGGTATCTCCATGTAGTGTAGGTTGATGAGCAGGTATCCCCATGCAGTATAGATTGATGAGCAGGTACCATGTAATGTAGATTGATGAGCAGGTACCCCCATGTAGTGTAGATTGATGAGCAGGTATCCCCATGTAGTTTAGATTGATGAGCAGGAATCCCCATGAAGTGTAGATTGATGAGCAGGTACCCTCATGTAGTGCAAATTGATGATCAGGTACCCCCATGTAGTGTAGATTGATGAGCAGGAATCCCCATGTAGTCTAGATTGATGAGCAGGTACCCTCATATAGTCTAGATTAATGAGCAGGTATCCCCATTTAGTGTAGATTGATAAGCAGGTACCGCCTTGTAGTGAAGATTGATGAGCAGAAATCCCCATGTAGTGTAGATTGATGAGCAGGAATCCCCATGTAGTCTAAATTGATGAACAGGTACCCTCATGTAGTCTAGATTGATGAGTAGGTATCCCCATGTAGTGTAAATCAATGAGCAGGTATCCCCATGTAGTGTAGATTGATGAGCAGGAATCCCCATGTAGTCTAAATTGATGAACAGGTACCCTCATGTAGTCTAGATTGATGAGTAGGTATCCCCATGTAGTGTAAATCAATGAGCAGGTATCCCCATGTAGTGTAGATTGATGAGCAGGTATCCCCATGTTGTGTTAATTGATGAGCAGGTACCGCCATGTAGTGTAAATTGATGAACAAGTATCCCCATGTAGTGTAGATTGATAAGCAGGTGCCGCCTTGTAGTGAAGATTGAATAGCAGAAATCCCTATGCAATGTAAATTGATGAGCAGGAATCCCCATGTAGTCTAAATTGATGAGCAGGTACCGCCATGTAGTTTAGATGGATGAGCAGGTATCCCCATGTAGTGTAGATCAATGAGCTGGTACCCCCATATACATGTAGTGTAGATTTATGAGCAGGTTCCCCATATAGTGCAGATTGATGAGCAGGTATCCCCATGTAGTGTAGATTGATGAGCAGGTATTAACATGTAGTGTAGATCAATGAGCAGGTACCCCCATGTAGTGTAGATTGATGAGCAGGTACCCTCATGTAGTGTAGATTGATGAGCAGATATCCCCATGTAGTGTAAATCAATGAGCAGGTATCCCCATATAGAGTAGATTGATGAGCAGGTATCCCCATTTAGTGTAGATTGATGAGCAGGTACCGCCTTGTAGTGAAGATTGATGAACAGGAATCCCCATGTACTGTGGATTGATGAGCAGGAATCCCCATGTAGTCTAAATTGATGAGCAGGTATCCCCATGTAGTGTAGATTGATGAGTAGGTATCCCCATGTAGTGTAAATTTATGAACAGGTATCCCCATGTAGTGTAAATTGATGAGCAGGTATCCCTATATTGTGTTAGTTGATGAGCAGGTACCGCCATGTAGTTTAGATGGATGAGCAGGTATCCCCATGTAGTGTAGATCAATGAGCAGGTACCCCCATATACATGTAGTGTAGATCAATGAGCAGGTACCCCATGTAGTACAGATTGATGAGCAGGTATCCCCATGTAGTGTAGATTGATGAGCAGGTATCCCCATGTAGTGTAGATCAATGAGCAGGTACCCCCATATACATGTAGTGTAGATCAATGAGCAGGTACCCCATGTAGTGCAGATTGATGAGCAGGTATCCCCATGTAGTGTAGATTGATGAGCAGGTATTAACATGTAGTGTAGATCAATGAGCAGGTACCCCCATGTAGTGTAGATTGATGAGCAGGTACCCCGTATATTGTAGAATGATTAGCAGGTATCGCCATGTAGTGTAGATTGATGAGCAGGAATTCCCACGTAGTGTAGATTGATGAGCAGGAACCCCCATGTAGTTTAGATTGATGAGCAGGTATCCCCATGTAGTGTAAATTGATGAGCAGGTATCCTCATGTAGTGTAGATTGATGAGCAGGTATCCCCATGTTGTGTTAGTTGATGAGCAGGTACTGCCATGTAGTTTAGATGGATGAGCAGGTATCCCCATGTAGTGTAGATCAATGAGCAGGTACCCCCTATATTGTAGATTGATTAGCAAGTATCCCCATGTAGTGTAGATTGATGAGCAGGTATTCCCATGTAGTGTAAATCAATGAGCAGGTATCCCCATGTAGTGTAGATTGATGAGAAGATATCCCCATGTAGTGTTAATTGATGAGCAGGTATCGCCATGTAGTGTAGATTGATGAGCAAGTATCCCCATGTAGTGTTAATTGATGAGCAGGTACGGCCATGTAATGTAGATTGATGAGCAGGTACCCCCATGTAGTGTAGATTGATGAGCAGGTACCCTCATGTAGTGTAGATTGATGAGCAGATATCCCCATGTAGTGTAAATCAATGAGCAGGTATCCCCATGTAGTGTAGATTGATGAGCAGGTATCCCCATGTTGTGTTAATTGATGAGCAGGTACCGCCATGTAGTTTAGATTGATGAGCAGGTACCGCCATGTAGTGTAGATTGATGAGCAGGTATTGCCATGTAGTGTAGATTGATGAGTAGGTATCCCCATGTAGTGTAAATCTATGAGCAGGTATCCCCATGTAGTGTAGATTGATGAGCAGGTATCCCTATGTTGTGTTAGTTGATGAGCAGGTATCCCCATGTAATGTAGATCAATGAGCAGGTACCCCTCATGTAGTGTGGATTGATGAGCAGGTACCCCATATAGAGTAGATTGATGAGCAGGTACCGCCTTGTAGTGAAGATTGATGAGCAGGAATCCCCATGTACTGTGGATTGATGAGCAGGAATCCCCATGTAGTCTAAATTGATGAGCAGGTATCCCCATGTAGTGTAGATTGATGAGCAGGTATCCCCATGTAGTGTAAATCTATGAGCAGGTATCCCTATGTTGTGTTAGTTGATGAGCAGGTACCACCATCTAGTGTAGATTGATGAGCAGGTACCCCCATGTAGTGTAGATTGATGAGCAGGTACCCCGTATATTGTAGAATGATTAGCAGGTATCGCCATGTAGTGTAGATTGATGAGCAGGAATCCCCACGTAGTGTAGATTGATGAGCAGAAACCCCCATGTAGTTTAGATTGATGAGTAGGTATCCCCATGTAGTGTAAATTGATGAGCAGGTACCCCCATGTAGTAGATTGATAAGCAGATACCCTCATGTAATCTAGATTGATGAGTAGGTATCCCCATGTAGTGTAAATCAATGAGCAGGTATCCTCATGTAGTGTAGATTGATGAGCAGGTATCCCCATGTTGTGTTAGTTGATGAGCAGGTACCGCCATGTAGTTTAGATGGATGAGCAGGTATCCCCATGTAGTGTAGATCAATGAGCATGTACCCCCATATACATGTAGTGTAAATTTATGAGCAGGTACCCCATATAGTGTAGATTGATGAGCAGGTATCCCCATGTAGTGTAGATCAATGAGCAGGTATCCCCATGTAGTGTAGATTGATGAGCAGGAATCCCCATGTAGTGCAGATTGATGAGCAGGTATCCCCACAGTGTAGATTGATGAGTAGGTACCACCATGTAGTTTAGATTAATGAGCAGGTATCCCCATGTAGTGTAGATTAATGAGCAGGTACCCCCATGTAGTGTAGATTGATGAGCAGGTATCCCCATGTAGTGTTAATTGATGAGCAGGTACCGCCATGTAGTGTAGATTGATGAGCAGGTATCCCCATGTAGTGTAGATTGATGAGCAGGTATCCCCATGTAGTGTTAATTGATGAGCAGGTACCACCATGTAGTGTAGATTGATGAGCAGGTATCCCGATGTAGTGTAGATTGATGAGCAGGTATCCCCATGTAGTGTTGATTGATGAGCAGGTACCCCCATGTAGTAGATTGATAAGCAGATACCCTCATGTAGTCTAGATTGATGAGCAGATATCCCCATGTAGTGTAAATCAATGAGCATGTATGCTCATGTAGTGTAGATTGTTGAGCAGGTATCCCCATTTAGTGTAGATTGATGAGCAGGTACTGCCTTGTAGTGAAGATTGATGAGCAGGTATCCCCATGAAGTGTAGATCAATGAGCAGGTACCCCCATATACATGTAGTGTAGATTTATGAGCAGGTACCCCATATAGTGTAGATTGATGAGCAGGTATCCCCATGTAGTGTAGATCAATGAGCAGGTACCCCATGTAGTGTAGATTGATGAGCAGGTACCCCGTATATTGTAGATTGATTAGCAGGTATCCCCATGTAGTGTAGATTGATGAACAGGAATCCCCATGTAGTGTAGATTGATGAGCAGGTATCCCCACATAGTGTAGATTGATGAGTAGGTACCCCCATGTAGTTTGGCTTGCATTTTTCCCAATAATAACATTATGGAAGGAAAACGTATTTGAAAAAAAATAAACATTCGATGTGAATTATATACATAAGGGATAAGACTTATCAAAGAGTTATGGGAATGATTTGGATAGAATAGTTGAAAATAAACATTCGATGTGAATTATATACATAAGGGATAAGACTTATCAAAGAGTTATGGGAATGATTTGGATAGAATAGTTGAAAATTTTAGAAGGATAAAGAATATTAAATGTGTAAAATAAAGATAATATAATGTTTGATATGAATTTAAAACATATTTACTATAAAATTTATTTTTCCCAATTTGACTGAAATGTCGGCAATTTATCCCAATTCGAAAGCCACGGGACCCTTATAAAAAATGTAGAAAAATCACTGCCCCATGTAGTGTAGATTGATGAGCAGGTACCCTCATGTAGTGTAGATCAATGAGCAGGTACCCCCATGTAGTTTAGATTGATGAGCAGGTACCCCATGTAGTGTAGAGTGATGAGCAGGAATCCCCATGTAGTGTAGATTGATGTTTTTTCAAATGTTGTTTATAATCCACAGTTTCTGTTCTGGACAACAATTGAAGCTGACAATTTGATATATATGTGAATATATATATAGGACAATGTATGTAAAAGGGTTTTTTTATATGACCTGCCTAAAATTTCTAAAATTAATTTGTAAGCATCCATATTTACATTTATAGTGTAGATTTAAATTTCTTCACACAATGATCGAAAGGCAGGGGCCTAAAAGTTGTAGGACTGAATGACTCCAGCTGAGTGTCGAGAACTCTAGATCCTTCCCATTACCGTGCAGTAGATTGTCGGGAACAGAACATCAAACATGGGAATATTCTATAACGATTATCAAAGCCATTTCTTTTGTCAAAGATCAGAACTAGATTTACCATTTATGCAAAATGCTAAAATGAATCATATTTGCTTCCATTCTTTGCCTTATATCTGTCTATGTCTGTCCATCCGTCTGTAAGCTTGACACATTTTGTTATTTCTTCGCAAGAACACAGGACCAATTTCAAGCATTTTTGTCAACAAAGTAACCTGGGTAAAAGGATTTGTATTTCTCAAATGAAAAGTTACATCATTTTCAAAGGGGTTATGATTAAGAAATATTCAGAAATTGTAGTGGGATATGTTTTTACAGAACTATTGGACCAAGAAAGGCAAACTTAAATATGAAAACTTAATTAATGAGTGTAGATTTTTTTAAAAAATGCTTTGAAATCTTCTCAAAACAACAGGTCCTTCATTAGTCATATAAACAATATCCTTAAGTGGTGTAGATTCGTATTTGTTAAAATCATGGTCACTGCGGGTGGGTGGTGGGGGAACAGTTTAAATGTGCTGATATTGATTAAAAAAACCTTCAAATATATTTTCACAAGAACAGTAGGGCCATAATTAGTCGTATCAATATGTAGGTATCCCCAGGGAGTGGCAATTCAAGTTTGTGCAATTGATGACATTAGCCATATCAATATGTAAGTATCCCCAGGGAGTGGCAATTCAAGTTTCTTCAATTGAAGACCCCTGGGGGTAGTATGAGGCTACAAAAGGGGGTCAAAGTTTTACAATTTATTGTCAAGTCTTTAAACATTTATTCTGATGAACAGTTTGGCCATGATAACTGATGTTGATGGGCAACCATCCTCACATTGTACAGGGTCAGATTTGTTGAAATCGATATCCTCAGGAGTAGGGTGTGACCACAATGAAAGTTTTATATGGGGATATACAGGTTTAAGGCAGGGTTTGACATTTACTTTTTTTGAGCACTAGACCAGTCGGGCTACTTCAAATGATTTTTACTAGACCTGACCTTACATCCACTAGCCCTGGCCAACTTTCCAGGAAAAAAAACCCTGATTGTTTCTCCATATTTAGATACTTAATTAAAATGACAAACGTTAAGTTTCAACTATTTAATTGTCTTAAAAAATATTTAGTCTCGTCATTCAATTTGATGCTTTTATTTTCAAACGCATTTTCTGTTTCTTTAAATTCTAGCCGGCACAGAAATTCTTTAGTCATTTTATTAGCATAAAATGCCATCAAGCGCTTTTTTAAAATTTCTATTTCATAAGCCCTGCTTTGTTTCTTCCCAACCTATTCCTTTTTTCTGAATCTCTCGGGACATCTTTCCTTGAGGACGGAAAGTCGTATTTGAATATAGAGACATTTCCGCACATGTGTCAACACCGAAAAATGGCTTTTTATGATGTAATTTATTGATTTTATAGACGCTTTCTTATCTTCAATTAAATTAAACTGTTGTTTTTTACAAATGAAAATAAATTCAGTTTATATCTATTTATCCGCAACATAACTTTACACACATTAACATCGAATAAATTTCGTAAAACATCACGTCCGACTGCGACTATTTATTAGAACTAAAAATAGAGATTATGTCATCACGCGGTTCAAAGTTGCTTGTTAACTCTTCACAGTGATTTTCTTAGTTAAGAATGAAATATCTTATTGTTTATAGTAAAGTTTCTTGTTTATTTTGTCAACACGACCAGTCGGACTAGTAAATCGACAATTTACCCGACCGGAACTATCATCTAGTAGACTCGGTCGGTCGGATGTGCCTTAGTGTCAAACCCTGGTTTAGGGAAACCACTTTAAATCTTTTCATCAAAAGCAACAAGACCATGATTAGTGGTATCTATATGGTATCCTCAGAAGTGCAGATTGAAGTGTGTTCAATATGTGACCCCTGGGGGTAGGATGAGGCACAATAGGGGATCAAAGTTTTACCTGTTAAAACAATGAAGTCTTTAGATATTTATGAGCAGCTAGGGCACGCTGCATGATTAGTCATATTGATAGGCAAGCATCGTCTGGTAGTGCAGATTCAAATCTGGTGAAATCGAATGTCCTGGGGATAGGATGGGGCCAAATGGAGATTAATATTTCTCCCTAGGGGATAGGATGGGGCAAAATAAAGATTGATGTTTCCCCTGGGGATAGGATGGGGCCAAATAAAGATTTATATTTTCCCCTGGGGATAGGATGGGGAAAATAAAGATTTATATTTTCCCCTGGGGATAGGATGAGGCCAAATAAAGATTTGTATTTTCCCCTGGGGATAGGATGAGGCCAAATAAAGATTGATGTTTCCCCTGGGGATAGGATGAGGCCAAATGGAGATTAAAATTTTACATGGGGATATATTGCAAAAAAGTTTCTAAGTTGTCTCTTCAAGAGTAGCAAGAGCCAGCAATAGTCATGTTGATATATTAGCATCCTTAGATAGTGCAGACTCCAGTTTATTTATTCAAATCACCATCTCTTAAATATGAACTTAAAGGTTGTGCCTTACGGTTTAAAACACATGGCTTAAATTAGAATTTTCTAGAAGTAAGTAAGGTCAATGTAAAATCAAAAGCATTCGATCAATGGTATCAATGATAGTAATACAAAAGGGGGTCATTTGAATTTTCATTTTATTCCCAAACTGCAAAAAATTGTGATAGGTGGATCCGCAAAACAGCTAAATATAAACAAATGTGACCTTAGGAATAGTCTTCTGCCGAACTACTGGTCATGTTTAGTCATATCAATATGCATGCATTCCATTGTTGTAGTGCAGATTCACATTTGATCAAATCATGTCCCCTGAGGCTAGGGTAAGGATGAGACAGGGATTCAATGTTTTATGTCAGAATTATATACGTAGAAATCCCTACATTGTGTGGATTCGGGTTCAGTTATTCCTTGCGGGGCTACTAGGATGGGGTAAAAATTCACGGGAATAAAGAGGGTAAACACTTATTTGAACATATATTGAAGAACAGCATGACCAAGGTAACTCTGGTGAGCGTTGTAGCCCATGGGCCTTTTGTTGAGATGTTCTCGTGTTCAGCATACAAATTTTTAGGACTTTATCATTAATGATATTAGAATGTTTATCCTTCACGATAAAAGTCAGGGGGAGCATAAAGTCAATCTTGTCTTTCAGTCTGAGCTCATGTCCTAAACTTTCATCAGAAATTGATCACATATGTTCCTTAGACAATGAATCTTAGATCAGGGTCTCTCAAGGTCATTTAGGAAAAGTTAAGCTCATTCAGAACGTATAAAAGTTCTTATTGCAACAGTCAATCAGAACATACTTATATATGGAAATTATGTAAGCTCCAGGATTTTACAACTTGGTACATTTCATCACCAAGATAAGAGGAATATCCCTATTGTTTTTCAAGATCAAAGGTCAAGGTCATAGTATCACTTGGTAGGAAAACCTTGTGGGTAGGATACAAACCAAACCATAAGCTCCAGGATATTACACCTCGATACATTTCATCACCATGATGAGAAGGAAGATGCCTATTGTTTTAAGGTTATAGTTCAAAGGTCAAGGTTGCAGTATCACTTAGTAGGCAGAATACAGACCAAACCATAAGCTTTAGGATATTACAACTTGGTACAATTTGATCACCTCGATGTGAGGAAGATGCTTGTTTATTTTTCAAGGTCAAAGGTAAAGGTTGTAATATGTAATAAATAAACCTTGTAGGCAGAATACACGCTCAACTATTAATAGACTGGGACTGTCAAACTTGGTACACATACTCCTCATGCTAAGTGGAGTAAGCCTTTTGTATTTGAATGTCAAAGGTCAAGGTCGTACATGTAGTATCACTTGCTAGGAAAGCTCTGTAGGCAGGATACAGACCAAACAATAAGATCCAGAATATTACAATTTGGTACGTTTGATCACCATGATGAGAGGAAGATGCCTATTATATTTCAAGGTCAAAGTCGCAGTATCACTTATTAGGAAAACCTTGCAGACGGTATACAGACCGAACTGTTGGGACTAGGACCGTCAATTTGGTACACGTCATACATCTTGTGCCAAGTGAAAATATTACATAGAGAGTACATGATTTGTCTGTTTTTGCGATGCAAAGAAAGTATGTCACACCCTGATGATTGCTAATACTACCTGAAGCCAAGTTCTACAAACTATGGTGTTGGAAAAACAACCCATATTAGCTTTTCACGAGCGTATTATGTACCTATATTAGCTTTTCACGGGCGTATTATGTACCGTTGGCGATACTCTTGTTGAACAGGTATTCATTTATATCACACAAAAAAGTAATATGCAAATGGCTTTCAGACAAAGGTCACTCAAGGTCATTTTGTAAAGGTTAAGATCACTCAGAACATGTCTTCTATATAAAACAAGATGTGTTTGGAAACACTGATGCGCCTTCCATATTACAACAAAGTGGACGTAGTAGAAACTTTTGTAGCATTACAGAGAATGTAAAGTAATTTTCATTTTGTTCACCTTTTATAAAGAGGTCAATTTCAAGGTCTTAAGATCAAAATGTTTTGTACCAATGGAAAGGTTTTTTGAAAAGAAATGCAGTTTTCTCACAAGAAATGCAATTGCTAAATATGAAAGCAGTATCTCTCAGAGTTTGAACGATATGGATTATATTTAAGTTTTCTACAAGTAGGTCAAAGTTACCAGGTCAAAGATTTTGGTACCAATGGAAAGTCTTGCCAAAAGGAATACACATGCTCAATATGAAAGTTGTACCTCTTATGTTGTAAAAGATAAGACCAAGGTTAAATGTTTTGAAAATTTTCAAAAACTAGGTCAGTGGTCAATGTCAAAAGGTCAACCAATGTGGTACGTATGAATGGAAAGGTATTCTCACAAGAAATAAACATGTTAAATATGAAAACAGTACCTCTTACAATTTGATAGATATGGCTTATATAAGAATGTTCTAAAATTAGGTCAAAGGTCAATGTCAAAGTCACCAGGTCAAAGATTTTGGTGTCAATGGAATAAGGAATACACATACAAAATATGAAAGCTGTGCCTCCTATGGTGTAAAAGATATGACCAAGGTTAAAATATTCTGCCACAGACAGATAGGCTAATTCGGGGACATAAAAAGTTTTCATTAAAGTTATTGATCATTGTGCGAGTTATTTGTGATATGAAGTATATCATTGATTAGATGCAGTTTGGGATGTATGGATCCACCAGTTTTACCGATATTCTTGTTTTGATAGATCTGAGAGATTCTGGTCAAGCTGGACTGCACAAAGAAGAAAGTATAGTGGGAGGAGCAGATTGGATGTACATTTCTTCCTAGATTTCAGGACCCACACTAAGGCTAGTCTGCAGGCCCTGACCATTCAATCAAATTCACTGATGGGCAGTGTAGGTCAGATAAGTGATGGTTAGTCTCAATGTCCAACAATCGGGCCATTGATATTGTAGGACATTAAGATGTATGTCAGTCAACCTTGCTAATTGTTAAAGGTCCAATATTTATCAGTCAAGACTATAGAAAAGTCTAATTCTGATTTATACCATTAATAAGTGCAACTTGTTGCCATAGACTAATTGAAGTCTGGACTTTGTTGAGGTAATTTATTAAATAAAATATTGCAATTTTAGATAACCCAGTTTGATAAGATTTGTATTTATCTGTGTTGATTTTGTAGGACAGTGATGTGACATTATTGATGGTAAACAGAAGACTATGACCTTGAATCTGAAGATCTCTCATAAAGAGCAGGTGTACTACAAATCTAAGTAAGTACTCAGTAATAATGTAAGATCAGATGTACTACAAATATAAGTATTCAGTAATAATGTAAGATCAGATGTACTACAAATCTTAAGTACTCAGTAATAATGTAAGATCAGATGTACTACAAATTTAAGTACTCAGTAATAATGTAAGATCAGATGTACTACAAATCTAAGTAAGTACTCAGTAATAATGTAAGATCAGATGTACTACAAATCTAAGTATTCAGTAATAATGTAAGATCAATTGTACTACAAATCTAAGTACTCAGTAATAATGTAAGATCAGATGTACTACAAATCTAAGTACTCAGTAATAATGTAAGGTCAGATGTACTACAAATCTAAGTACTCAGTAATAATGTAAGATCAGATGTACTACAAATCTAAGTACTCAGTAATAATGTAAGATCAGATGTACTACAAATCTAAGTATTCAGTAATAATGTAAGATCAGATGTACTACAAATCTAAGTATTCAGTAATAATGCAAGATCAGATGTACTACAAATCTAAGTACTCAGTAATAATGTAAGATCAGATGCACTACAAATCTAAGTAAGTACTCAGTAATAATGTAAGATCAGATGTACTACAAATCTAAGTATTCAGTAATAATGTAAGATCAGATGTACTACAAATCTAAGTAAGTACTCAGTAATAATGTAAGATCAGATGTACTACAAATCTAAGTAAGTACTCAGTAATAATGTAAGATCAGATGTACTACAAATCTAAGTACTCAGTAATAATGTAAGATCAGATGTACTACAAATCTAAGTACTCAGTAATAATGTAAGATGAGATGTACTACAAATCTAAGTACTCAGTAATAATGTAAGACTGTGCTCTAAATAATGTTTATATATAATACATGTAAATACATTGATTAAACAAACAGAATAATGTTTAATCAGACACAAACCACCATAAATCTACTGTGTCAATACACAGGTTAGTTACACATCACAAACACTGCTGTAATTAACACAGGACTGTAATTAACACACAGAAATGTAATTAACAGTGTTTAGATGTGTAATTGACTGTGTTTTCAGGTGTAATTAACACTGTTTAATATCTGTAATCTACAGAGCTGTAATTAACAGGGTTTAATATCTGTAATCTACACAGAGCTGTAATTAACACTGTGTAGAGATGTAATTAACACTGTGTAGAGATGTAATTAACAGAGTGTTGAGATGTGTAATTAACACTGTGTTTATAGATATTGGATTTTCTTCACTTTAGCAGTGCCATACTCAGCCACAAAGAGGTTGTCTCTGATGTCCACACATAAACCTAATGGATAGTCTAAATCACAGTGAATGTAACGGAGGAACTGTCCGTCCTGATCTAGGATGTGGATACGGTTATTGCTATAGTCTGCTGTCAGGATGTGACTCTGGCTGTCTGTAGTGATGCCGACTGGACTAAATGATTGCTTGGTATTAGAGGGATGACCAGTGTATCTAAATCGGAGTTTTCCTGACTGATTGACCACCACTACTGCGTTAGCTGACCAGTCAGCCACACAAATATCCAGGTTCCTGTTCTCACTAATGTATTTATCTAAACAATCAGATGAGTAGAGAGGATGACCCTGATCATCAAACTGAATGCTTTGTTTCTCTGTGGAGCCAGAGTAACGCACGACTTTGGATGGTTTTCTATCGTCACTGTACATGGTAACCAGGAGATCATCGGAGGCGGTACTGCAGACATTGCGAGGTACCCACCCCTGTAGTGTGATCACGGTACGTATCTTTTTATTCTTAATTAAGTTCACGGTGTTATTACAATAGTCAGTATAAACAAGATCTCCGTCCCGTGTCACTGCTATGTCCCCTGGTCGTCTCCCTGACTTGGTTTGTATTGATGTCAGTAGTTTACTCTGGAGGTTGAGCAGCTTCATGGTTTCGTTAGTCCCGCATGTCCAGACTTGATCTTCACTCAGACAGCTAACACTGAGTAGATAGTCATACCCAGTGTCTATGGTGGCGGTGACGCGCGGTTCATCAAGCAGTGGTTTGACTGGAGGAGACGATACAGCTTCTGCTGACTTCATTGTGTCGCCATGTTCTGTGTTAATGGATAATGGCGACAGAGAACCAAACATTTCACGGAGCTGGTCTGTGTTTATTTTCTGAGGAGAGAAAGTCGGTAATGTAACTCGGACTTTAGGAGGCAATCTTCTGAACTCGTTATTCCTAGATTTGTAGGTAGAGATTAGAGAGATATCATTGGATTCTAATATTTCCTTCAGATTTAGAATGATTTGTTTGAGTTCAGTAATACTGTGTGTGATTTCATCTGTGTTTTTATCTAAGGCAGCCATATGTTTTGTTTTCATCTCCACAATGTCGGATTTCACTTGGTTGACAATGGCGGTGATCTCTCGGTGCCAGATTTCTTCTTGTTGGTCGGCAGCTGTGGTCATTTCCTCATAATTCGTTTCCAACTTGGCTTTTTCAGTTTGGACATCGGACGCCATTTCTTCATAGCGGGGATAAACTCTGGTCTCTAGTTCCTCCAACTCGTTTTGTAATCCTTGCGCTTTAGAGCCGAGTTTTTCTAGAATATCTGATATTTTGTGACCCCTGTGTTTATCTGAGGAGATGCAGGTAGAACAGACAGGAACGTCACATTCCTCGCAATAAAGTTCACACTGTTTGTCGGCATGTGTCGGACATTCTGGGTAGCTAGGGGTAGACTTCTTTTGTTTAAAGGGCACAACGTTGTGTCTTTTAGACGAATCCAAGAGATGTTTACCTACACAGTTAGTACAGAGATTGATTTGACAAAGTTCACAGTGACACTGTAGGGGGGAAGTTTCACAGGAGTCACACAGCAGGACGTCCTGGGCACTGCGCCGGGGGTGCAGCATTTTTGCTTTCTGGAGCACTGTCGGTAAAAGAAATTACTGATTTTATTGACGCCGGGATCGTTAAATATGCCCCCCTCCCGAGTTCTAAAATTCAAGATAATACAACGATCATTGTAAGCAAAACTGTTTTACCGATGTGTTTGATCATTCAAACAGTTACATTGTACACTTATAACAATTTGGTGACACTGCAATGTGTATATAATTTTGTCTCACCTAAAAATCCAACATGGCTTCCGTGATTGTTCGACCTTCTGTGTTAATCCCGTGCTTTAAATATCTTCGCGTGATCGATTCTATATATATGTCCTATCTTACGGAAGCCGGTAGCTGGCAGAATATAGAATCATCACAAATTTTACTGGCGGCCCTCGTTTATTTCATACATGACGGCTGCCAATTTAAAAATCAATTTACTTTGTAATGCCGAGTGATATATCTTTCTTTTTTTTACAAGGGTTTGAGTCGTTCATAAGACACCAGCATCGTGTTAGGGGGGGGGGGGGGGGGGGGGGGGGGGGGCTAGAGGAGAAATTCCCTTCTAAAATTGTTGAAAAGTAGAAGAGAAACCTACAAATTTCTCCTTTGCCCAAAGTTCATATTTGAGAATTTGCGGGAGGGTTTTTTAAACATATTTTATTGTCTGGATGTTATAACAAACGGATTGAGCACAAGTTCTTAAAGGAGGAGGGGCGCAGTAGAAGGCTGGGGTTGCCTTGAAGCTTTGCACTGATGGGGTGCAGGAGGCAAAGCCCCCGAAAGCTAACAAAATTGTGCCAGTAAGAGAGTGGGTTCTTTTTCATTTAGATAATGAACATATAACTAATTGCTTGTTGTACACAAAAGAATTTAATCAACAAAATAAAAAAAAAATTCAAACGGGGGGGGGGGGGGGGGGGGGGGCTGGATCCGCCTTTGGAAATACTTTGATTTGCTCAATTTTCGAAAAAAATGAAACTGTCTGGATTTGATTTAAAGTGGCAGAAAATATTATTTTCCCTTTTTGACCAGCTTTCCATTGATTTCTGAGGAATTCAGTCACATCCCTGGTCTATGTGCGTGCGTGTTGTAGTGTGTGTGGGGGTGGGTGGGGGTGTTGCAACAAATATCTGAGAATTCTTGACCAGAAACCAATAACCCATCTTTAACCAAACTTGGGAGATTTTAGATGTGGATGCGGAGGAAGCCCTATCCCCTAAATATGCCCCCCCCCCCCTTTCAGGCTAGGTTGATTCAAATCAGAAAAATAGCGTTATTTCTGTTTGGTCATTTTATTTTCGTTACGGTCTAAGGGAGATAATTCTTAGTATTTTCATATCTTCTATTGAAATACCCTAGAAAAATAGTTTATGGTTTATGCACAGTCAGCCAACACAGTAAATATAAATCCAAAATTTAAAAAACTCTCCGAACAGAATGTATCCACATATAAAACAGACTGACTCACTGACTAGTGTCGCTCTTGAAACCTAAAACTATACCACACAGATCTAAGAATACGACCTAAAAAGGTCCAATTGACGGGCTACCTAACATGGCTATTTGTTATACGTATTGGCATTATATACTAGTAGTTGCAGAATTGTGAAAATTCGACAAACATGTAGACTTGACATTTGTTGACTTGTAACGTATCAGATGCGATATTGTAAGGTACAAATATGTAAATACTATGTCTATAAACAGAAATAAATCTACATGTACTGTAGGGATTTCCACGTATAAGTTAGAAACAATGATACACTTTTATAAAGAGAATTGTAAAATAAGAAATCAAACGATTACACAAATGAAGAGTACAACACTGAGGGAAACGTAACTTACATCCCCTGAGTTACAAACATACATAGCTGAAACTGAGAAATCAACACGGTAGACTGAAAAATTAACACGGTTCACTTGAGAAATTAACACGGTTACATGTACGTTTGGATGATTGGATTTTTTGACACGATTTCACTCCACACGAATATATAGCTCTCTTACTGGGAGAGGACGGTACATTTTCTGGTTTGTGACGATGTGTTACATGGTGTAGAGACGCATTTTGAGTCTTCAGTCTATATAGTATACACATGTATTAACATTGGGACAACGTTCAATTCTATATATGATTCGGACAAGTAACGTTCAATAGACTAATTTACTACCATTTATTCGGCCAGTTTCCGATCACCTTCTAACTGGGCTCTTACTCCTGGATCCGCCCAATAAAGATATACAAATACCATTCACCACAACGACGAAACGATAACCCTGTGAGATCTTTGATCCGCTCCCGAATCAGTTATTTCGTAGCCACAAAGCGACTTATTCGGGAGCGGATCTAGGTGTAATTCTAATTTTAGTCTCTCTGCTGTCTGGCCATGTCATGCATTTTTAGCTCACCTGAGCCAAAGATTCAAGTGAGCTTTTCTGATATACACTTTTCGTTGGCGTCGTCGTCGTTAACTTTTCACATTTTCATCATCATCTCCAGAACCAATTGTTCAATTTCAATCAAACTTGGCACAAATCATCCTTGGGTAAAGGGAATTCAAGTTTGTGCAAATAAGGGACAATGCCCTTCTCCAACGGGAGATAATAGTGAAAATACATTGACTTTAAAAATCTTCTCTAGATCCAGCATGCCAATTTCAGTCAAATATAGTACAAATCATCATTGGGTGACAGGGGGATTGGTTCCAAATTTGTTCAAATGAAGAGACATGCCCCCTTGAAAGCATCTTCCCTCGTCAAGAGAAACACTGTGGAGCGTCACCCTTGGCTAGCAAAGATGCCTGACATAGTGCAGATTCAAATTTGCTCAAATAATAACTCCCGGAGGTAGGGTGGGGCCACGGTAGGAATTCAAATTTTACATGCGAATATATAGGAATTTTTTTTTAAAAATTTCTTCTCAAGAACCACTAGGCCAGAAAAGTTAAAATTTACATTGCAGCTTCCTGATGTAGTGCAAATTTAAGTTTGTAAAAAACATGACCTCTGGGGGTAGGGTGGGACCACAGTAGGGGATCAAAGTTTTACTTGTGAATGTATAGGAAAGATCTTTGAAAATCATTTTCTCAAGAACCACTGGGCCAGACAAGATCAAATTCACATGGCAGCTTTCTGACATAGTCCAGATTCAACTTTGTTAAAATCATAGCCCACGGGGGAGGGGGGGATAACGTATCAAAATTTTACATGTGAATATATATGGAAAATCTTTAAATATGGGCCAAGGTGACTCAGGTGATCGATGTGATCCATGGGCATATTATTTGACAGTTTGTCAATGCCATGTTAATGTTTATTAGAATATAGTTCAGTCAATTAATCCTTTTTTTAGCTCACCTGAACCGAAGGTTCAAGTGAGCTTTTCTTATCACATTTTGTCCGGCGTCCGTCTGTCTGTCTGTCCGTCTGTCTGCAAACTTTTCACATTTTCATCTTCTTCTCATGAACCACTGGGCCAATTTCAACCAAACATGGCCAAAAGCATCCTTGGGTGAAGGGCTTTCAAGTTTGTTCAAATGAAGGGCCATGTCCCTTTCAAAGGGGAGATAATCACAAAAATGCAAAAATAGGGTGGGGTCATTTAAAAATCTTCTTCTGAAGAATCACTGGGCCAAAAGAGCTGAAATTTACCTGAAAGCTTCCTGACATATTGCAGATTTAAGTTTGTTCAAATCATGACCCCCGGTGGTAGGATAGAGCCACAAGGGGGGATCAAAGTTTTATATACAAATATATAGGGAAAAACTTTAAAAATCTTCTTCTCAAGAACCACTAAGCCAGAAAAGCTGAGATTTACATGAAAGCTTCCTGACATAATGCAGATTCAAGTTTGTTCAAATCATGGGCCCCGGGCGTTGGATGGGGCCACAATATGGGATCAAAGTTTTACATACAAATATATAGGAAAAATCTTTAAAAATCTTCTTCTCAAGAACCACTGAGCCAGAAGAGCTGAAATTTACCTGAAAGCTTCCTGACATATTGCAGATTTAAGTTTGTTCAAATCATGACCCCCGGTGGTAGGATGGAGTCACAAGGGGGGATCAAAGTTTTATATACAAATATATAGGGAAAAACTTTAAAAATCTTCTTCTCAAGAACCACTAAGCCAGAAAAGCTGAGATTTACATGAAAGCTTCCTGACATAATGCAGATTCAAGTTTGTTCAAAGCATGGGCCCCGGGGGTTGGATGGGGCCACAATAGGGGATCAAAGTTTTACATACAAATATATAGGAAAAATCTTTAAAAATCTTCTCAAGAACCACTAAGCCAGAAAAGCTGATTTTTACATGAAAACTTTCTGACATAGTGCAGATTCAAGTTTGTTCAAATCATGGCCCCCAGGGGTAGGATGGGGCCACAAGGGGGAATCAAAGTTTTACATACAAATATATAGGGAAAAACTTAAAAAATCTTCTTCTCAAGAACCACTAAGCCAGAAAAGCTGAGATTTACATGAAAGCTTCCTGACATAATGCAGATTCAAGTTTGTTCAAATCATGGGTTCCAGGGGTTGGATGGGGCCACAATAGGGGATCAAAGTTTTACATACAAATATATAGGAAAAATCTTCTACTCAAGAACCACTGAGCCAGAAAAACTGATTTTTACATGAAAACTTTCTGACATAGTGCAGATTCAGCTTTGTTCAAATCATGGCCCCCGGGGGGTAGGATGGGGCCACAAGTGGGGGAGGGGGGGGGTTCAAAGTTTTACATACAAATATAGGAAAAAGCTTTAAAAATCTTCTTCTCAAGAACCATTGGGCCAAAGAAGTTGACATTTACATGAAAGCTTTCTGACATAGTGTAGATTCAAGTTTGCTAAGGGTAGTTTGGGCCATAATAGGGACTAAGGTTTTACATGCAAATATATATGGAAAGTCTTCAGATATAAGCCAAGGTGACTCAGGTGAGCGATGTGGCCCATGGGCCTCTTGTTTTTCGTCCCTAATAAAATTGTACTATTTATAATGATTTGTATTTTCAGGTGTTTATCTAACATCATGTCAACTTTGAGCGGCACTACTCATACGAGTAGTTTTGAAGGTACTTAAATTTCTTTTAATTGTTTGTACTTTGTGACAGTCACATGATATTTCAGTGAAACTGCTCAATTTGTTGAAAATCTTAGTTCGAGTGACATTGAAATTTATTTGATTATTTTTACCTTTTTTCAGGGATCATAATGAGTGGTGATGCGTTGATGTCCACGTGGTGTGGTGGATGAAGGGAACCTGAAACACATTGCTGTCTGACGCGTTTCATACCTATTGTTAGAGTCTCGTGTGGATCCGGGTTAGAATAGGTCTTCAGTACCCCCTGCTTGTCGTAAGAGGCAACTAAATTGGACAGTCCTTCGGATGAGACCGCAAAAACCGAGCTCCCGCGTGTCACAGCAGGTGTGACACGAATAATATCCCTCCATGCTGAAAGGCCGTAAGCGCCCAGCATAGGCCTAAATTTTGCAGTCCTTCACTGGCAATGGTGACGTCTCCATATGAGTGAAAATTATAGAATGGGACGTTAAACAATACGCTACTACAACCAATTGTTAGAGCGTTCTTTACGTTGTATACACAATGATTTTGACCACGGACTACTCCGTTTACCTGATCAAGAAATAGGACTCACGGCGGTTGTGACCGGTCGACAGTACTAAGATGCTTAGTCTTTGGCACCTGATCCTGTCCCTGGAGTGTTCAGGGCCCGTGTCTGTCCTTTTAATTTTGTGCTCCTTATAGGAATTGTGAGATAAATCACTGTTCGTTATCTTCACTTTGTTCTGGGAAATATTATCGGATTTTTCCTGCACGTGGGGCAGTATTATTTATATTGTGCTCTTAATTTGTCTTTTCGAGAATAAATGAATTGTTATTGCATTATCATTGATTTGTTTTCACATTCATCGATACGAGGTAAAGGCAGATTTATATTGTTTGCTTCGTAAGTGAGAATTTCGACTCGGGTGTGACGAGTTGTTTGATATAGTTCCACTATTTTAACGACTGGGGTCCCGTGAGGATCCGAGTTAGAATAGGCCCTCAGTACCTGTTGTTTGTCACGGGTCCTCGGAGATGACTTTAAAAACGGATGTCCCGTGTCACAGTAGGTGTAGCACGCAACCCTCACTGCTCAATGGCTGTAAGCGCCGAGCATAGACCTAAATTTGAAGCCCTTTACCGGTCTTGGTGACGTCTCCATATGAGTGAAAAATTCTCGAGAGGGACGTTAAACAAAATTCAATCAATCGTACAATGCGACTAAATGGGGCAGTCCTTCGGATGAGACCGCAGAACCCGAGGCCCCGTGTCTCAGTAGGTGTGGCACGATTAAGATCCCTCCCTGCTTAAAGGCCGTAAGCGCCACGCACAGACCTAAATTTTGCAGCCCTTCGCCGGCAATGTTGATGTCTCCATATTAGTGAAAGATTCTCGAGAGGGACGTTAAACAATATACAATATACAATCAATCACTTAACAGCTGGGAATATTCCGACCAAAAATGAAATGTAAATATGTGAAAGTTACTATTGATTTTTTTAATTACGTGACGTTATGAATAGGAACGCTTCACGTCAGCATATTTTTCAGGGAGCACTAACACACTTCATAAAGTAAAGCGTTGCAGTTTATACTTCACTTCGCTATCCAGTTTATTTGTTGATCAGGCCATCAATTAATCCTCTGTTGGGGGTGGGGCCTGACTGTCCAGTCTCGATCTAAGTCTTCCTCTCCATTCCTGTCTGTGATGAGGGTTGACGGAATCCATACCCAGGGTTTTCCTATCCCACTTCACGACATCCTCCCAAGACAGTTTGGGTCTGCCAGTGGTCCTCATGAATTTTTAAAAAATGAAATTTATTTCTTAAATGCACATATATCAGTACATGTAGTTCATGGAAATCAACCAATCAGTATCGTCCTTGGTGTTCCATAAGAACGGGGAAAAAGTAGTGTGTGAGAGGGATGATTCAAAGTTAATGTTGAGAGAGAACTTTTTAATGTATTTCTTGGGGTAGTAATAGTTGTTACACTTAGTCACGTCACTACGGTCTTGGTTTGATATTGCATCACACAGAGTACTAGTGTTCTTGGCCATGTGACATCCACTGTAGAATGTAATCGATGTAGACTTTCATTTTTTTTTTATGCATTAAAATGTATTTCAGCAATTCATATTCCTTTGTTGTCAACATATACCTGTACACGACATTTGTCTCTGTGTTGACTTCAAGTGTGCAACTATTAAAAGAAATAAAAAATTGAATGTCAGGGCTTTATCATTCTCTTCCACAGAGTTATCGGTCCTTTCTCTATCTAAGGGAGAGAAAGGACCGATAACTCTGTGGAAGAGAATGAGGGCTTTACACTAAGTGTTTATTTACAAAAATAAAAGAACTACAACCACGAGGTATTTATTGCTGAAATACATTCTAATGCATCAAAGAAATGGAATACATGTATATGAATTCTATATAAGTCCAGTGATCAACATCTCATAGATTTTCCCTCCGGTCCACCACACTTTATTCTAACGGCGAGAAAACTCGTGGGCTCCGACGATTAGTGGCCGACTGCATGAACTTTATCCCCCCTACCCCCCGCCATAAACCTCGGATAAATAAGTTGCAGGTTTATTTTACTTTAGTTAGAAACAAACAAAAAGACATTTTTGAATGAATTAGTTTTACTTCATATTGAATCCTTGGAAACAATTAAACTCATTTGTTTTTCTTTAAATTATCAAATCACCTAGTTTGTCGGATCGCATTGATGTGCATGTATTAATTAGCGCGATATGAAATCATCTTCTTACGTCAAGGTAGAACATAGTTGGTCATTATCTTCTTGACAGACATGTAGGTTACTTTTGCTGCGAATCTCTAAATAATATACGATATTCCGATACCAGTCATAAATTCTGGTCTGTTGTAGAAGGGCTGTGTCATTTGATAAAGATCCAAATGAGGACAATGGTATAAATACATAGTGATATGATCCTCAGCTTTGCAAGAATGGTGAAATTCTCCGCCTTTTCCAAACCAGAATGCACTACTTAGTGATTAACAGAATTCTTCTTCGGGGTACTTGCTTTGCCGGGTTGAAAAACAATGAAGCTTCTATCGGGTCCAGTAACAACTGAATCGGGCACTGTATATATTGCGAAAATACCGATATATTGATAAGAATTACGTTAGGTTACAAGTAATTTGTTAGTCATCGTAACAGAATTATTCATAAAAGTGATATTGTTACATTCTTTTAAAAAGTTAGTAACATAACGGATATACAAACTAGATTATATTACAGACGCTGGACATTTACATAAACACAATCGTGAATACGAAAGAGCAAAGTTACAATTGCGAAAATTCAAACAAAACAAACAAACAAAAAGTTTACATAGTTTACATAAAAACAATCGTGAATACGAAAGAGCAAAATTTTAATTGCGAAAATTCAAACACCCCCCCCCCCCCCAAAAAAAACCCACCCCAACAACCACTTTTTAACTTCTTTGAAATTAATTAAATCAAAGTAGACTATGCAAATCATTGGTGTCAAAGGTATACATGTATTAGAAAGCGCTAGCTTCCGCTAGAAATTGTACGTTTTGCGAACATTCTTGGTGAAGATTAAGCCCCCCACCCACCCCATCTTCCAAAATTAATGCAAATTAAACTAGTCTAGCTTACATAAATCATTCCCAACATGGAACCACATTGCCTGATATATGTACTGACAATAAATTCATTTCGTTTGTTGGTTTGTTTGTTTCACGTCTCATTGAAAATTTGTCAGTAACATTGAAACGCCACCAGTTGGAGGCGAAGTACCACAAATTTAGACCTACAGTATGTTTAACGCTTCCGGTCGTAGCAGCAAGTAGACATTACATGTATATCGCAAAAATTACTACCATCTTTAAACTTTGCATAGGTAGCGCCCCCGATTATTTAGATAAAATTATTCCACATAAACATGAAAATATATTCCGTTATGATGCACGAAACAAAGATCAGTTTTATATTCCAAGATGGAGATTAGAGTTATTCAAAAAATCATTTGTATCTCGTTACGTAAAACAGTGGAATTTATTAAATGTAGAAGTCAGAGAAGCCATCTCAATCAATTCATTCCGCAAAAACAGACATTAATTACAAACCGACCGTCATATCATTTTGGGAAACGATACATCCACATCATTCATACAAGTTAAGACACAACTGTGTACTTCATTAAGATATTACAAACTCTCCGTGTTGTACCTGTATACGTCATTAAGATATTACAAACTCTCCGTGTTGTACCTGTATACTTCATTAAGATATTACAAACTCTCCGTGTTGTACCTGTATACGTCATTAAGATATTACAAACTCTCCGTGTTGTACCTGTATACTCATTAAGATATTACAAACTCTCCGTGTTGTACCTGTGGACATTAAGATATTACAAACTCTCCGTGTTGTACCTGTATACTTCATTAAGATATTACAAACTCTCCGTGTTGTACCTGTATACTTCATTAAGATATTACAAACTCTCCGTGTTGTACCTGTATACTTCATTAAGATATTACAAACTCTCCGTGTTGTACCTGTGGACATTAAGATATTACAGACTCTCCGTGTTGTACCTGTGGACATTAAGATATTACAAACTCTCCGTGTTGTACCTGTATACTTCATTAAGATATTACAAACTCTCCGTGTTGTACCTGTATACTTCATTAAGATATTACAAACTCTCCGTGTTGTACCTGTGGACATTAAGATATTACAGACTCTCCATGTTGTACCTGTGGACATTAAGATATTACAAACTCTCCGTGTTGTACCTGTATACTTCATTAAGATATTACAAACTCTCCGTGTTGTACCTGTATACTTCATTAAGATATTACAAACTCTCCGTGTTGTACCTGTATACTTCATTAAGATATTACAAACTCTCCGTGTTGTACCTGTATACTTCATTAAGATATTACAAACTCTCCGTGTTGTACCTGTGGACATTAAGATATTACAAACTCTCCGTGTTGTACCTGTGGACATTAAGATATTACAAACTCTCCGTGTTGTACCTGTATACTTCATTAAGATATTACAAACTCTCCGTGTTGTACCTGTGGACATTAAGATATTACAAACTCTCCGTGTTGTACCTGTGGACATTAAGATATTACAAACTTTCCGTGTTGTACCTGTGGACATTAAGATATTACAAACTCTCCTTGTTGTACCTGTATACTTCATTAAGATATTACAAACTCTCCGTGTTGTACCTGTATACGTCATTAAGATATTACAAACTCTCCGTGTTGTACCTGTGGACATTATGAAGATGCATATCATCTCTTTTCGCTTGTAAAAATTACTCTAAAGTTATGTTTGACTTGGTCAATATTGATATAAAATTGTTTTCTACGGTGATGTTTATGATTTGCCTCTGCAAACTAATATAAATATTTTTTCATGTGTTCATGAATTTATAGATGAAACTTGTAAATTCGTCTAATTATTGTACAATTTACCTGTTAATTATTACCTAGCATGACATATTGTAATATTTTAGTAGAGGGACTAGTAAGTTGTTAGAGCTTGCAAAATATAGTCGGTTTTTGAAGCGCGGCCGATTTGAACCAATGCCGCCCCTTGTAAAACTTTCATTCCCTATTGTAGCGCTATCACCCCCACTCCCCCCCCCCCCACCCCCACCACCCCCGGGCATAATTGGGGCAAACTTGAATCTTCACTACGTTAGAAAGCTTTCACATAAGTTTCAATCTCTTCTGGATTAGCGTTTTGGAGAAAATGTATGAATGATTTCACCCCGTATTTTGCCATTTCTTGATTACCCTAAGTTTCAACATTTGCATCCCTGTTCTTTAAAATTCTGCATTACATACAAGTTTAGTTGAAATTGGTACAGTGATTCTGGAGAATATGATATTGTGAGTAGTCAAGTGTAGAACGACAAGAACAACAAATTCGATCAGAAAAACTCAATTCAGCTTAAAAGGAGCAAAATTGACGTTTATAGATAACTTTGTATGGTTATGTCAGATTAAAACACAAATTTTTAAACCTTTGTTTTTAAAGTTATTCTATCATAATACCAATATTCACTATAGGACAAACACAAACTCGGTCGAAATAGTAGGTTAGGTAAATTTGCTGTTAATGATATAGATCTAAAGCTATAAAAATCCCTGAAAATGGTGTTAATGAATACCCTCAGTTATAATTCTGAATGTAACATACACATCTAAAGACCGAGGTCCCTTGGCACAGCAGGTGCGGCATGATAAAGATCCCTCCCTGCTCAATGGCGATAAGCGCCCTTCACCAATAATGCCGACATCTCCATACGAGTGAAAACTTCTCGAGCCGGACGTTAAACAATATACAACCAACAACCCCCGCAACACCCCCCCCCTCCTTTTTTTGAGTGTTTATGCCCTTTTAAACCTCTTGTAAATCTTACTGATTACTCAAGTCTAACGGATTTGATTTTTGTTCCAGTTTTTTCCCCCTGCTAAAACTGCATTTTAAAAAACTAAATAAGGTAGATTTAAAAGTTTTCAATTTCAAAATGTTATGGTACATATCTTCCACTTTTGATATATCAGATTTCTCTGGTGTGCTATTCCTCCGTAAACTTCACCAACTGACAAAGGCATGGCTAAGGAGAGGGGTTCGCTCGTTTGATATGAGCACGGTTTGTGGTCTAGCATAAAGAAAGGCCTGTAGATGTGTCCTCTTGTGTTATATTGGAGGCTTACATTATGATAAGAACATTTTGATCCGCGTTCTATTTTTGCTCCTTCTTTCATCAAAGGAGGGAGTGGGGTGATTTATAACTGAACGATTATAAATTCACTCATTGCTTTACAGTAATTAACAGAAAAGAACAAATTAAAGAAAAGGAATTAAAAGATTTTGGATGAATTTAGAATTGGTTGAATTATTTTCCTATTACGCATGTCCCGAAAATAACACTGGGCGAATTTCCTAGCATAGTACATCTCTAGCTGCAATAATGTAGCCCTATCCAATTTTTTTTTAATTCTGACGTTTTCGGGATCTCCTTAAAAAAAAATCAGAGAGGGCTACATTATTGCAGCTAAGTGCATCTCATACGTCAAGGAAAATTCCAGTCTTTCTGTATGTTAAAAAAAAAAAAAAAAAAAAAAAATCTTATTACAAGAGTCACTTCAACTCTGCGGAGTGAGGGGAAGTGATGTCATCATTAAATGACTTAGAATTTAACCCGTGTAAGTAGTATCAATGTTTGAGGGGACTTCATCAATCTTCAGTATATCTCTGACCAAGATGGCGAACATGGGCATATTCCGTCTGTGTTTTAAATTCGTTTTTATCATATACATAATACGGCCCGTGTCTCCTCAAATAATGTATGAGAACATTAAATAAACCAAATAACATTAAGGAATTTCACGGAACTTTTACCGAAAATATGAAGAGAACCGCATGTTCTGATAGTGTGGAAGCGTGTGGGAATCGGCTTTATAAATGTGGCATTCAAAATCAATTACTTGTCGAGACTTTGCGCGGTGTACAAAAAGTTCAAGTGTTGCAGAGCAAATGTGGGATTCGCATTCAAAAATTAGAAATGAACGTTTCGGAGTCTTTCAGCACAATCAGTTCCTTAAACAGATCCCTGTTACAGGTAAATCTTAAACTTCAGGATTGCGAAAATAAACTCAACACCGAGAACAAAGAAATGACCGCATTAAGTAAATCCATTTATATTTGTAATCGGTCGTTAGAAGGAAGTACAACAAATATTACAAATATTATGTCTACTCTGAACACCACCAAACAAATATTGTATCGAACAATTGAGGATTTAGGACGAACGTCAAGAGACCTAGATCAGGAGAGGGCGAAAGTGAGAGCCATCAACGGCAGCTTAGTACGTTGTGACAACCAAAGCTATGCAAGCTGCGACGTTGAGTACACTTAAAGAAAAGGAGTGAAACTTTATCTAACTTAACGTCTACTTTATTAACATTGCAATCCGTTAAAGCCGATCATCAAGATTGTTTAGGACATCTTCAGGTTAAAAATGTCACGAGTGTGGAATGTGCTCAGCAGAGTTCGTTATTGAATGACTCTTTGATAAATTGTGAAAATAGATTGGGTAATTTTAGAAACATTTTTTCGGATTGCGTGGTGAGAATGTCTGGGATTGAGAATGAATTATTAGAAATAAAAAATATCCAGGAAAGACAGCGGATGGATTTGACAAGTACCACGCTGCAATTGATGGAATTGAATAATACTTTGCAGAAGTGCGAAGCGAATCTTTCAGATTCGAAGCAAAATATCTCTGAATATGCCCTCGCTGTCATATTGATGAAGACAAATATTTCTACAGCAATATCTGAATGTGTAAACGAAACTAAAAGATTGGAGGAACGAATTCAAAACTGTGAAACTTGTTAAAAATAAACTCAAAAAATTTCTCCGAGTTTGTGAATCATGTATCGCTTCCAAACTTATCTTTCTTACAAACGCTGAGTGATTTTAAAAACAAAACGAATGAATTAGAAAAGGAATTATTAGAGTATAAATCCAAATTTGAGACGATAAAGTTCCTGCCGAAAAGTAAGTTTTGATTTAGACGACAGTACGCTTCAATATGTCCGTAGTTCATTTCTTAGTTTTATGTGAAATACTTCTGATAATTATCACTTGATTATATAATTATATGATTTATTTCAAGGAATGCTAAAATGGACGGTGAACGATTTATGTACACACATGCCAAATATTCGCTTCGAAAACCCCGAGCTTTGTCCTTTTTTCTACGACTGCAGCCAATCCGATTCTATTCTCCAGCAATGCGCTTATCCTCGTATATATTCCGACATCAACTTGAGATGTGAAGATCCGACTTCTGTTGACTGTGGGACAAGAAATATTTCCTACGGCTGTAAGTGATGCACACATGGTTGTGTGTGAAACTCTGTACATCTATATGGTAAATTAAACCTCTTGATGCAAGGTGAAGATAACGAACAGTGATCAATCTCATAACTCCTACAAGCAATACAAATTAGATAGTTGGGCAAACACGGACCCCTGGACACACCAGAGGTTTTAGATCTTGCAAGCTTATTTTTAATGTATGAAATAAAGTACAGTATGTGGACTGTTGTGAAATAATTTGCACTTTCTTCTGATATTTTACAAAGACACGCGTGACTTTGAAACTACTAGCGATGCGGGGTGTTTCTTGACTGATTCCAATGCAGGGGACTTTACCTGGAGCAGACACAAGGTAAGATAAGATAGGATATATAGTACATATTCATGTATACAGATTCCATTTTGAATCATTAACAAAAATGGTTAATTAAAAAACAGAACAAAAGTTTTAAAGGATATTTAAAAACTTCTATCACTTTAATGATATTCTAAATACATGTCTCACACAATCTCCTTTTTGGGGACTAGGGTTCCACATATTCATCAAATACAGGACCGGGTTCTGCATACAATGGCTCGTACTATAAATATATCGAGGCCTCCAGTCCCAGAGTGAATGGTGATACTGCAATATTGGAGAGTAACAAACAATTTCAAGGTAGAGAGCTTTTCCGCAAACGTTTATTTCATCGTTCAGAATCACAGACACACAATTGCAAGCGGATAATGGCGATAGAAAATCACTACACTGAGAAAGGACTAAAAACACACTCTATTATCATATGCCTACTTTTTTGGATTGAAGAATATACTTTGCACATCCTCTGCAGCATTAAATTCTTAAAAGATCTGTTTGACTCGTCCAATTAGCTCCTCATATTCATGCTGCAATATTCCATTATCATCTGCATGTAGTATTCATTCCTCTCAACTGATTCAATATGAAATAGCATGATCTGCGCATGATCAATCATAAAATCTAGACAGACTACTGACAAATAAGTTTATGTTACAGTGGTTTCAACAGTCTTAAAGTCACAATTTCGGAAGATGTGTGGTCGTTATGATGTGATTTACAAATACAAGCTACATGTATCACTAGGTGGAATGCTGTCTGGCGCGTTTCATATAAATTGTTAAACTGTTCTCTAGATACTAATTTTGACAATAGATTACTCCGTTTACCTGATCAAGATAAAGGGTTCACAGCGGATGTGACCGATTGAGAGGAGATGCTTACTCCTATAGGCACCTGGTTCCACCTTCGGTATGTCCAGGGGTCCGTGTTTGCCATAATCTTTATTTTGTATTTTTGATAGGTTTTCGTTATTTTCACTTTTTCATTAACATCTATTATTAAACTGTTTTTAGCTCACCTGAGCTTAAAGCTCAAGTAAGCTTTTCTGATCGCCTGTTGTCCGTCGTCTGTCCGTCTGTCTGTCTGTCCGTCTGAAAACTTTTTACGGTTTCGACTTCTTCTCCAGCACCACTGGGCCAATTATAACCAAACTTGACCAAAAGCATCCTTGGGTAAAGGGCTTTCAAGTTTGTTCAAATGCAGGGCAATGCCCCCCTTCAAAGGTGAGATAATCACAAAAATGCAAAAATAGGGTGAGATCATTTAAAAATATTCTTCTCAAGAACCACTGGGCCAGAAGAGCTGAACTTTGCATGAAAGCTTCCTGACATAGTGCAAATTCAAGTTTGTTAAAATCATGCCCAAGGGGTTGGATGGGGCTACAATAGGGGAATATAGTTTTACATAGAAATATATAGGGAAAATCTTGAAAATCTTCTTCTCAAAAACTACTGGGCCAGGAAAGTGGAAATTTACATGAAAGCTTCTTCCCATAGTGCAGATTCAAGTTTGTGAAACTCATGATCCATGGCGTTAGGATGGGGCCACAATAGGGGATCAACATTTTATATAACTAATAAATAGAAAAAAATCTTTTAAAAAATTTCTCCTTAAGAACCATTAAGCTAAAGAAGTTTACATTTGCACAAAAGCTTCCTGACAGTGCAGATTGAAGTTTGTAAAAATCATGGTCCCCGGGGGTAAGACAGGCCACAGTAGGGATCAAAATTTTACATATAAAGGTAAATCATTAAAAATCTTCTTAAAAATCACTGGCCAGAGATCGAGTTTACATTTACATGAAAGCTTCATGACATAGTGCAGATTCAATTTTGTAAAATTCATGGCCCCTGGAAGTAGGTTGGGGCCACAATAGGGATAAAAGTTTTACATGCGAATAGGAAAAATCTTTAAACATGAGCCACGGTGACTCTGGTGAGCGATGTGGCCGATGACCTCTTGTTATTCATTTATTTTTTGACAATGATCATTATCTATCATCAACACAAAACAAAACTTCTCGCCACATGTTTGAAATTTAAAGCTTGATGTACAATATATTTGTCATTTTTATTTTTTTTTTCCTTCAAAAGTGCAAACATATAGCTAGGCATGGTGCTAAAGTTTGAGCCCCGCTCGTGTCTTTGCTGCGATAAACCTAAGACGCCAAAATGGATAATATGGCGAACGCTCGTCATTCATAATCTCGAGTCATAGATCTTTATGATGTAACCATGAAAACAGACTTTTTTTTATCGTAACAGGCGTGGCCCATGAAAGAACCCCTCCCACTGCTACGACCTTGAGAGTGAAGCATAGGGCTACATTTTTGGTACTTCATCAATGAGTAAAAAAATCTCTCAGAGTAGTAAAATAAACAAACTTGACGAGGGAGCATCATGTGACTTAAGGGTTACGAAAGTCGTTTAAAATCATTTTAAAACACCAACAGATAAACTAACTTGTTGTAACCGTTATAATGAGTTAGTTATCTCGTTATAAGGAATTACTCACCGTGATTACTGGTTAGTTATCTCGTTATAAGGAATTAGTCACCATGATTACTATTTAGTTATCTCGTTATAAGGAATTTGTCACCATTATAACTAGTTAGTTATCTCGTTATAAGGAATTAGTCACCGTGATTACTATTTAGTTATCTCGTTATAAGGAATTTGTCACCGGTATAATGAGTTAGTTACCTCGTTATAAGGAACTAGTCACCGTTATAATGAGTTAGTTATCTCGTTATAAGGAATTAGTCACCGTTATAATGAGTTAGTTATCTCGTTATAAGGAATTAGTCACCGTTATAATGAGTTGGTTATCTCGTTATAAAGAATCAGTCACCGTTATAATAAGTTAGTTATCTCGTTATAAAGAATTAGTCACCGTAATTACTAGTTAGTTATCTCGTTATAAGGAATTAGTCACCGTTATAATGAGTTGGTTATCTCGTTATAAGGAATTAGTCACCGTGATTACTAGTTAGTTATCTCGTTATAAGGAATTAGTCACCGTTATAACTAGTTAGTCATCTCGTTATAAGGAATTAGTCACCGTTATAATGAGTTGGTTATCTCGTTATAAAGAATCAGTCACCGTTATAATAAGTTAGTTATCTCGTTATAAAGAATTAGTCACCGTGATTACTAGTTAGTTATCTCGTTATAAGGAATTAGTCACCGTTATAACTAGTTAGTGATCTCGTTATAAGGAATTAGTCACCGTGATTACTAGTTAGTTATCTCGTTATAAGGAATTAGTCACCTCATTATAACGAGTTAGTTATCTCGTTATAAGGAATTTGTCACCGTTATAACGAGTTAGTTATCTGGTTATAAGGAATTAGTCACCGTTATAATGAGTTAGTTATCTCGTTATAAGGAATTAGTCACCGTTATAACGAGTTAGTTACCTCGTTATAAGGAATTAGTCACCGTTATAACGAGTTAGTTATCTCGTTATAAGGAATTTGTCACCTCGTTATAATGAGTTGGTTATCTCGTTATAAGGAATTAGTCACCGTTATAATGAGTTAGTTATCTCGCTATAAGGAATTAGTCACCTGATTATAACGAGTTAGTTATCTCGTTATAAAGAATTAGTCACCGTTATAATGAGTTAGTTATCTCGTTATAAGGAATTAGTCACCTCATTATAACGAGTTAGTTATCTCGTTATAAGGAATTAGTTACCTTTATAATGAGTTAGTTATCTCGTTATAAGGAATTAGTTACCGTTATAATGAGATATTGATCTCGCTATAAGGAATTAGTCACCGTTATACATGTAACGAGTTAGTTTCTATGGAAACGTGAAATTAAAAGGACAGCTTCCTTCCAAAAACTCAACATGAGGATTAGAAATTATTCAAATCGCTAAACTTGAGGTCTGATGTAAGGGTTCATTATATTGAGTGTGGGAAGGTAAAATTCCACCGAGGGGACATCATGCATCGTCTGGTGATGATGTGAGAAATAAAATATATGACGTGTCGACCATTGTTTTATGATGACTCTTATGTTAGACTAGTAGTCATCTTAAAAACGACTAAAAAGTGTTCATGTTATTTTCTTGAACTTAACAAAAATACCGAGTTTCCGATGTCAAGCCTCGTTACCTGAACTCGATGGGACCTAGAAAAAACTTCAAGATATGCAAAGATTCGAGATGTCGAGGGTAAAATACTAAAATATATGTGATTAGAACTCCCAAATCACTCTGATATATCTGTGGTATTCGAGGTATCAGTGTTCGAGACACCGAAGTTCAACTGTAATACAATATTTATTTGTCGTTATATATAATAATTAGCCCAGTCGAATTGTGCAACAATGGTCTGCCAAACGTTTGAACCTAAATCGTTAATTGATCTATAAACTTGTACATCTATTTACTATCTAGGAAAATTATTTCACGGGTTATAATTTTCGCGGTTTATTCATATTAGACACATTCGCGTGTTCATAGATTTTGCGGATACGAATCACTGTAAGCCCCCCCCCCCCCCCCCCCCTCCCCTTTTAACACATTGTGTATTAAAGAAAGGGTATAAAAAATAATATTCACGGTTTCTTAAATTCACGGATTTTTCTAAACCGTGAATATAGCGAAAATTTCCACCGCGATCTATTTTCCCTTTATACAGTATATTACGTAATGTCAATTCACCAATATAACTTATCAAGTGTGTTACGTGACTGTCTATAAAATGTGTCGGGTTGTTAAAGTCCATAGATGACTATAGAATGATATTGTCCATAAAACAGGCACGTGACATCGTTTTTAGCTCACCTGAGATGAAAGCTCAAGTGAGCTATTCTGATCACCTGTTCTCCGTCTGTCTGTTTGTAAACTTCAAATTTTCATCTTCTTCCAGAACCACTGGGCCAATTTCAATCAAACTTGGTACACATCATCCATTAGTAAAGGGGATTTAAGTTTGTTCAGATGAAGAATTATGCCCCTTTTGAGAGGGGAGATAATCACGAAAATGCAAAATTATGGTGGAGTCATTTAAAAATCTTCTCAAGAACCACTAGGCCGGAAACGTTCAAGTTACATTAACAACACAACCTATCATTGAGTCAAATGCTGTCTGGCGTGTTTCATACCGCTAGTTAGGCCGTTCTTGGCACATTTCTTTCAACTACGGATAACTCCATTTATCTTATCAAGATATAGGGCTCGCGGCGGGTGTGACCGGTCGACAGAGGATGCTTACTCCTCCCAGACACCTGATCATACCTCTAGTGTGTACAGGGGTCCGAGTTTGCCCAAATCTCTATTTTGTATTGTTATAAGAGTTATGAGATTGATCATTGTTCGTTATCTTCAAATTTCATGAAAGTTTCCTGACACAGTGCAGATTCAAGTTTATTAAAATCATGCCCCTGGGGGTAGGGTGGGGCCACAATAGAGGATCAATGTTTTAAATGCGAATTTATAGGAAAATCTTTAAAAATCTTCTCAAGAACCACTGTGCCAGAAAAGTTCAAAGTTACATGAAAGCTTTCTGACATACTGCATATTCAACGTTGTTCAAATCACGGTCTCCGGGTGTAGGGTGAGGCCACAATAGGCGATCAAAATTTTACAAATGAATATATAGAGAAAATCTTTAAAAATCTTCTCAAGAACTACTGGACCAGAAAAATTGACATTCACTTGGGAGAGTCCTGATTTAGAGCAGATTCAAGTTTGCTCAAACCATGGCTCCCAGGGGTACGATGGGGCCACAATAGGGGATCAACTTCTTCCATGTGAATATATAGGGAACATCTTTAAAAATCTTTTCAAGAACCACTTGGCCAGAAAAGTTCAAATCTGTATGAAAGTTTTCCGACACAGTGCAGATTCAAATTTGTTGAAATAATATCCCCAAGGGGTAGGATGGGGCCACAATAGGGGATCGAAGTTTTAAATTCGAGTATATAGGTAAATTCTTTAGAAATCTTCTTAAAAACCACTTGACCAGAAAAGTTCAAATTTACATCAAAGCTTCCTGACATAGAGTAGATCCAAGTTTGTGCAATTCATGGGCCCTGGCGGGAATGTTGTGGACACAACCGGGGATCAAAATGTTATATGCTGATATATGGGAAAATCTTTTTTAAAAAATCACTTGAACTATTTACACTTGGGCATTCATATACTGTTTATACATAATTTTTTTTTTTTACCTTTCATGTAATGCAATAGTGTGCGATCTTGTGACATTGACCTGGAAGTTTGATTTACTTTTTTTTTTAAATTGACCTATACAATGTATGTATGTCCTGAACTATTCAAGGTAATTTTTTTTCATATATTTCTTATGGCAAAACCTCTCATTTAATATGATTTTTGACATTGTGACCTTGAACTCGAAGTTTGACCTGCTTTTAAGAAAATCATATAACCTATTTACATTTGGAACTATTTTAGGTGGGGCTTTCATATTCTGCATATATATTCTTTATGGCAAGACCTTGTACACAATGTTGTTTGATATTTTTACCTTGGAGTTTGACTTGCTTTTTAAAAAAACCCTGACCTATTCAATATCTCCTGAACTATTTAAAGTAGGGCTTTCATATTTTGTATATAGGTTCTTTAAGGTAAGAACTTGTTATTTTGTGAAGATGGACCTTGTGACTTTGACCTGGAAGTTTTACCTACTTTTGATAAAAACCCTACGTATCTCATCTTTCATGAACTATTTAAGATAGAGCTTTCATATTCTGTATATAAATTTCGTTTGGCAATGTCTTCATATCATACCATGATCAATGATCTTGTGACTAGCATGATCTTACCCTGAACAGCAAGATGAAGTTAGTCATATTGATGTTGAGGCATGTCTGTGTTATGTGAATTTATTTTAGTTATATTGGGATCTTTTGGGGCTAGGTTAGGGTCACAATATGGGGTGCAAAATTTTCATGGGAATAAGGATTGATGAAAAAATCTTTTAAAAATCACAATAGCTGAACAATGACAAGGTCAAGGTGACTCAGGTGAGCGATGCGGCCCATGGGCCTCTTGTTCAAAATAAGGGTCGGGCAACCGGAGTAGAAGTTGAGCTTACGACTATTCAAAATTCTTGAGGAGAGAAAGAAAAAAAATCGAAAATGCGTGCGTACAATCAGTATATGAATTCAGTTCATCGGTTAAATTTATATATATGCGGTGAATCGATCTTTGCATGTAAATATAACAACAAAAGTATATTGCCCAAAAATGGGGAGTGGTGGTAAATGTTTGAAGGCGTATGCTGCACGTTCGTTGTGCTTTCATACGGTCCACATATATATGTATTCACGTACGAGTACGTAAACATTTGACGTACGTATGTTACGTACATGACACATCGTGCTTGATGATTGTGTCAATATAAAGTACATACTATGTATGTAATAGGACGACAGGTAGGGCTGCAGCATTAGAGGTTATTGTATTAAAAATATCTAAAAAGAATTAAAATGAATCCAAACGACCCGTATAAATTATATTCTGTAAATAATAACAATGTTATGCTTGATTTATATCCAAGTTTAAAATCTTCAAAGTACGTCCCCTGAATTTTTACTGCCTGGACAAATATACATGTACTAGTATTAAGTCAATGTAAAACTTGTCCAACATGCTGATAAATATCATTAATTTCTATCTTTTCTATAGTGCTAGAAAGGAATAAGATGATTTGGGGTGGAAAAATATATCACCAAAATGAGCTATACTAAATGTTGATATAATAACTAAAAAGTTTGTATTTTCAGAAAAAAACCTACTGCCTCCGTCTACGTTATCATATGAGGGGATCTGATATCTGGAGTCTCAAGATCAAGATAGGAAACGCAACCAACAGTCCAACACTTCTCAGAGAATTATCCGGCCATCAAGGCAGTTCTTGGCACAAACTGACAGATCTAAACATGCATCTGAATAAAGATACAAAGGTAGGAAAACTTTTTGATATAAGTAGCTGTAAGTGGATACAACCTATCATTGGGTCAAATGCTGTCTGACGTGTTTCATACCGATTGTTAGGCCATTCTTTGCACACTGATTTTGGCAACGGATAACTCCGTTTACCTGATCAAGATAAAGAGCTCATGACGGGTGTGACCGGTCGACAGGGGATGCTTACTTCCCCTAGACACCTGATCCCACCTCTGGTTTATCCAGGAGTCCGTGTTTGCCCAACTCTCTATTATGATCACTGTTCGTTATCTTCACCTGTAACTGTATTTCCAACCATATTTTTGGGAAGTTTTTATTCGGAGTTTTGGAAGAAAATTGGAGGATGATTTGTTTCTTTGAAAGGTACTCAGGAAATAGAAATCTTCTCTTTGCATACCTCTTAGTTACTGCGGCTCTAGGTGGGACTTCTATAGTGACTCGCGTGCGTCTGTGCGTGCGTCCGTGCGTGAGTTTAGTGACGGTTCTGGTCATTATTAAATTTCGCAGATTTTTCAGTCACTCCAAAAAATCTTGTTAATAAGCTATGTAAATGGGAAAAAATGAATATCCACGAATCAAGTATAAATAAGGTGTCATATTACAATGCATATTTTTAATTTTTGTCATACATTTAAAGAAGAAAAATGACCCCAACCTACAGAAATTGGCGTTTTGGGGCTGTCAATAAATCCTGATCTTATCTTTCAGGTACAATACCATAATTAATTTCATATTTCATTTTAAAAATAAACTTGTACCATGTAATAGTGTACTTTCTATTGAAATTTTTCATGAAATTATGATTCTGAACTTTTGACAAAATATCATGAGAAGGTTAAATATTCATGTACAAAAATTTCTGATAAGTGGTGTAACAGAGATGTAAAATCTAAAAATACATTGGGAAATTGAATACCCCCTGTCATTAGTGACATCACTTCCTGTCACCAAAGAACAATGCTTGAAACAGTGTAATTTGTGATCGTGAAATATTTTCAATTTTGGTAAGTATGGTCTAATGAGTACAGTTTAAAACAAGTCAATGGTGTAACACTGATTTCACAGATAATTTTCAAAGTAGAAGCATGGGATGTTCATCCATAGTTCCTATTATAGATCTAATTTAGATGTAGCTTGCTGTTATCTGTATTTAATGAACTCCTAAGGCTACATCGACATATTTAACCTCAATACATCATTGGTGTAACTGTCAGTTGTGTAACAAATAATAATGTTACACAACTGAGGAAAATTGTAACACCACTGACATGTTTGTATTATATGGTAAAATTCTAAATAACCAACAATGATAAATTAATTGATTTAACTTATTTAATCACAATTAACATTATTATCTGCAGGTAGGTCACTTTTAGTCAAATTAAAGCCATCATATGAATATATTAGATATCAGATATTTCAAGTGTTACACTATTGACTAAATTTGTTTTACCACTGACATTACAATTTTCTCAAGAAAAGACAATGGATAAATGCTTAATGTTATAACTTTCTACAATTTTTCTTTTGTTTTTAATAGAAATTACAACTTTTGGGATCATTGCAATGCATATTCCATTTGACAATTGTCTTAGACTATTGAAATTAGCTGTATATTTTATGTAACACCAGTGACTAAATTGTGTTTCCATTGACAAAATAACAAGTTATGGAGTTTATTAGAAAATGGTATTACAAATCTTAGTTAAGGTCTAGTTTCTTCGATTTTACAGAGAACACTTTTTAGAATATACCTTTCATCAAATTGAAAAGAAGGGAAAAAGGTGGGGTGGGTGGGTGGGGGGTATAGACCTATCTCCAGAATTTGATGTTTAATTCTGTCCAAGTTATGATACAATTAATACCAAGACTTTCATGAGTAATATGTAAAAAATATAATAACAGACACCTAGAAACAATTTCTATAAAAATTCCTCAACTGGCACTTAATTACAATAAGAAATGGTAAATTTTCTATATATTCCTTTAAATATAATGATGCAATCACTTGGGGACCTCAACGTGCTGTGCGCCGTATGGAATGGGGGCGGGGGGGTACTCGTGCTGCAATGTGAAAAATGGATCCCATTGGAAAGGTAGTTATTGAAAAGAAGACACTTAAACAATGTCCATTTGCAAACATACACATGTAATCACTATGACCATTTGACCCCACCTTGATACCACACCCCTACCCCATTTCCAATTTTGGTAAAAGACAGACCTGCTCCTTATAAGTATCCAATTACTTTAAAGTTAGTATCAAAAACATTAAGGAAAATGTTACTTAAATGATTTACACATACACACTATATGCTAAATTTGGTCCCCACCCTGGAGTCTGACTGAATCAGAACCTTAGTCCTATACCCCAGGGACCATGAAATGTACAATTGTGGCAGAGGACTTCCTGCTCTTCATGAACTTTAGTTTTCCTTACAGATTTGCAGTTATAAAGAAATTTTTTGAAACTGAGTCAATTTTTGTTCATCACCTGAGATCCCAGGGGTGCAGGTGTCCTGAAATTTAAGATTTATTCCCCCTTGTCCCAAGGATGCATCAGAATTTGGAATGGTAGTTATCAAGAAGTTAAAATTGTTCAATTGTTAATGTACAACGCATGACAATAGACACAGGCCAAAAGCAATAGGTCACCTGGTTAACTCAGGTGACCTAATAAAGATGTATATTTGAAATTTGTATTTGGTGTAAGTATTTTGACACTGTTAGTGATTACCTTTGACATAATTTATTATTGCATATGTAACTTACACAAACACTATGACCAGTGGAGTAACGACAATATAAGTGGTGTAACACACACCTTCATCATTTGTACGTACAAGCAAAAACATTCTTGTCCGATTTCTTTTTCATTGAAAGCAAATGTATGAAATTATTCAAAGGAGTTGTATTGATTAATTTTTAGCTTTACTGTTAAAGAGTTTGGGTCCACTTCTGTTATTTTTGTGTCAGTGGTGTAATTTACCTGTCAGTGGTCAAACACATTTTGTCATTGGTGTTACATGAAGAATTTTCTTGATCGCAGACAAAGATGGTCATATATCAGTATGAAACTTTTCTTAAAATAAGATTTAAATGAATCTATTTAATCTGTAATAATATTTTTGTGTCATTTTGTAATAATGCAGGTATCATGTTAAAAAGAGAGGAAGGTTTTTAAAATAGTGTCTCAGATATACCATTTTGTGTCAGTTTAATTATAGAAATACTGAGTTTTTTAAACAGCAGACCAAAATATATCAATTTTAATGCTTTTTTGCAATTATTTATGCCATTTTCAAGTATATGGTATTATTACTTATCCTTTTTTCCCTTTATTATATATTTGTTACACCATTGACAGATTTGTTCTACCTATTCACCTTTGACCCCATTTTTTTTGGCAATGGGGCACATTTCATGTTTGCAAAATTTGATATGTTCTACCGTAATGTTTGATAAACATGTTACGTTAAAAAATATGGAATTTAGAGCTATACATTTCTTGTCATGTCTAACTCTGAAAAATCTGCGAAATTTGATAATGATCCTTCTGCGAATATCTTGACTATTCGTGCAGCTATCAATGGATTACATTTAGGGTTTCTTGGCATATTTTTGAAAGAGTTATTGACCTTGAACGTAGCAGATTATTCCACAAAGCAGATCCGTTTTGTGATACTTGCCATCACATAGTTAGAATGTTAGCCCTCACCAGAGTTAGACTGCCTCCCATACACTCGTGATGTAGCAGAAAATTGCAGAATCCCTCCGAAACTTTTAAAGTTACCACAGAGTAAATTTAAAGTTAAAATTGAATACAACTACCCTCATTGATACTTCTTAACTAACTCCTTAACACAGTGAAAAATCATAAAATGATATCGTAAACTGAACACTTTTAAATATCACTTTTCTTTATTAAAATTGACTACCATATTACCGGAAACTGTCATCGGAACGCCCTGCTGTCTTCGATAACGAATGCTCACGTTGAAGAACCGCCAACTACCATATATGGAAAACAATGAAATGTCCCTTTCGCAAAAGCTTGAAGAAGACAAAGAGTACGATACATGTATGTAGTGGACACAGAATTACCCCGTAGAACTGAAAGACGAACACGCATAGATAATATCTGCAGTGCTAGAGGGGAAATATGTATTTGCCAGTGCAGTGTGGTTCTTCATTCACGTGGGCACCAGTCGCAGTAGCTCAGTGGTATCGGAGCGTTTGCTTTGTAACCGGGGAAGTCGTGAGTTCAAGCCCCGCTTGTGCCATAGCCGTGTCAAACTCAAGACGTTAAAAACAAAAGATGTTTGTAAAACATATATGCCCCCCATGGTGCAAAATTGAAAAGGGTTATATACATCCATCATTTAATTGATAATAGTATCACCAATTCAAAATATTGAGCAGACAATATCTTCCTATGTAAAGAGTGGATTGACCTAAAAATCACCAGGGGTCATTTACTACTTATGCTGTACCAGTGTACCAAATTTGGTGTCAATCAAGCAATTAATTCTTAAAATATAGGAAAGAATATTTTACTATGTCCAGTTTAACCCTTGACCTTTGATTATGTGACCTCAAAATCAATAGTGATCTTATCATAGAATTTTTTTTTCATTTGGGAAATTAAAACCATATAGATTTGATTTTGATTATTTTCAGTTTTATTTTTGTTTATTTATTTATTTTGTTTTATTTTGAGTTTTAAATATGTAAATAGCATACATGTATGTATACAACATACCTTCATATACTATTTTATATTGTATCTGTATAATACTGCTGTCTGTATATATATTTTCAGGACCACAATGTAAACTAGTTTTAAACTAATTGTGCTATCCTGTTTAAATAAAGGACATTATTATTATTATCATTATTATTATAGGAGTCATGTACCAGTGTACCAAGTTTGATGTCTGCCAAGCAAAGGGCACTCAAGATATTGAGCTGACAGTATATTCCTATGTCCAGTTTGACCCTTGACCTTTGACCATGTGACCTCTCATAATCAATAGGGTCACCTTCTCCTGAAGATGTACCAATGTATCAAGATTGATGTCTATCAAGCAAAGGGTTCTCTAAACATTGAATGGTCAGTATATTCATATGCCCAGTTTTACCCTTGACCTTTGACCATGTGACCCCAAAATCAATAGGGGTCATCTACTCCTTAGGATGTACCAGTGTATCAAGTTTGATGTCTGTCAAGCAGAGGGTTCTCAATATATTGAGCGGACAATGTCTTCCTATGTCCAGAGTAGATTGACCCTTGACCTGAAAAAATGGGGTCCTCTTCTATTCATAACCAACCCACATGTGAAATATTATTACCATCAAATGAATGGTTCTTAAGATATTGAGCGGACAACATGTGGTCTACCGACCGACCGACAGGTGTAGTAAAGCATTATGCCCCTCTTCTTTGAAGGGGGGGGGGATAAATATAGTAATTGCTCCTTCGCCAAACGCTCGTCATTTAGAAGTGAGAATCACGGGTCTTTCAGATATGACCTTAAAAACTGAGGTCCCGTGTCGCGACAGGTATGGGCATGATAAGGAACCATCACTGCTACGGACCTGAGCGCTAAGCATAGGTCTAAATTTGTGGTACTTCACCCACAGCTGGTGACCTCTCATTATGAGTGAAAAATTCTCGACGGGACGTAAAAAGAACACACCAAACAATCAATCAATCATTCACGTAGGCTAATGAAAGTAATTTTCATCATAAGAAAAATACATCTTCATATCAATTTAATTTGACATTACAATGTTGACTTAAGTTATATTTCTTAAATTATAGCGTTTATTTGAAACTGTAGGTTAAGTTTTCTGTAAAATAACGGCGTAGTGAAGATCGTAGTAGCATTTTCTGTCAAAGGTAATGTGTCCTTATTTGGTAGTTGTGCGCTCAAGCAATGTCAAGTTCCGCTAAAATGGAAGCTGTACACAGCGAAGTTTAAACTTATAGGTTGCAGTTCCCCTTCTACGCTAATCAAAATGGAATTAATGACGAGTGAGTTGTGAAGGTAACTTTTTTGGTTGTATATTAATGATGATGATATGATTTTACCGTAACACGTACTGCGTGCAATTTTTAGTTTGCTACATTGCGGGTATATGGGACACACTCTATGGTTAAACCGGGTCCGTAAGACAATATCACATTAACGACAGAACATTCTATCTAGTCATCACAATATACATATAGCTCTGGTCATTTACTGTGTGATCACTGTAAATTGATACATACAACTACATAATCAGGATAAAACTACTGTTTATGTAAGTTATGAATTATGTCGCACGTGTAGAGTCATTACACAGGGTATACACACTTTTACAATGATTCTTGCTATTGCTATCTACCCCCAAAGGTAGACAAGTGGTTACAGTCCTCGCTTTGCGCTTCATGTATCGGGTTCCATTCCCAACCCTGGCAGCCGCATCAATTCCAAGACGTTGGTATTCTCCGCCAAGCTTCCGGCATTAGAGAATGAAAATCACAGATCTTTTGAATGTAATAGAAATGAAGATCCTGATGACCCCCACCCCCTTAAGCGCCATGTATATGTCAAATGTTGTGGCAATCACCTATGTACATCTGATGATGTCCTTCTGTGAGTTATAAAAAATTGAATGTGACGTAAATGATAAAAAGAAAACTTCTCTACAAATAAATTCATTACATTCCAGAAACCCGTTCTTTATGAGTGTACTCTTACATTGTACACATAAATATCTTACACTGTACACAGAAAGATATTACACTATACACAAAAATATATGACATTGTACACAGATAGATATTACACTGTACACAAAAGTATTTTCTACACAGAAAGATCTTACACTGTACACAGAAATATTTTACACTGTACACAGAAAGATATTGCACTGTACACAGAAAGATATTACTGGAAATTTTTACACTGTACATAGAAATATTTTCACTCTCGTTTCATCTCCAACTTTTTGTCCGGAATGAGCAAATAAGAAACTTGGGGGCATTTAGATTCACTCTTTACTTTACGTAGGAAAAACAAATTTGAACGAATTCAAAAGGGGCGACATTGAATCTTAAAATGTGTTCAGACGGATATATCACGGGACAAAATTTTCCCGTCATACAGTCGTCTTATTGCTGTGTTTCTTTTATGTCAATGTGGTTATGCTTGCAGTAATTAGTATCTTGAGTAATTGAATCATTTTATTTCCAGATCTTAATTGAAGCTACAAGGGGTAAAGGGTTCCAGGGTGATATAGCCATTGATCACGTGACATTGTGGCTTACGAAGTGTCCTTAATCTGATTGGCAGAAGAAATTGGTTTTTCGTGATTTGCATAAAACTGTTTTAGCATGGAATCGTGTAACATTTGAAATTATGGTTTTTTCTGTATACACACACAATGTGTAGTAATGTCTATAGGAATATATAAGGTATGTACATGTACAGGTAGCAAATTCATCAATCTATAAAGATTTGCAAATGTATTAGTTGTAAATTAATACCGGTATTAAACGAGACGTCTCATTGTATCAAGAGCTATTATTGCTGTGTACATGTATGTATCAACGTATTTGATACACTACCTGTTTTTCTAAATCATTGATATTACCTGTAATTGTATGGAAGGGTAAAGGTAATTATTGTAAATATGAGAACTCTTATAGTATATCCAGAAAAAAGTAATGTGGTGACCTATTCTAGTACAATGTGATGACCATTACTAGTACAATGTGACCTTTACTAGTATAATGTGACCTTTACTAGTATAATGTGACCTTTACTAGTACAATGCGTCCACGTGAGAAGAAAGAATTGAATATTTAGTTCATCTGCTTGTCATTCAGGCATAAAATGACATTGTTCATATGTTCTGTATGGCGTCAGCATTCAGGGGATATTCAACTTCAATACGCTAACAAAGTTTTATAAGTAAACTTTTAGACAAGTATATTACAATATGTATATGTATTGGTATCATGGTGTAACGACAAACAAGTATTTATCAGATGATGTTAACTAGAAATAAAATATAAGGACCCTTTCAAAGATCCAATGTTGCTCTACTGATTCTTCCGTAACATGATAGCGCCTCGGAGGCCCGACAAACTGCAAAATTGTTCTTACTTTTTTTTATTCTGAACATATACAATTATGACTTGATGCTTAGTATACACCATGCAGAAGGGTAATGATGTCATTTTGCCAATACGATATATACACACCTTCTGACTGCAATGTCGGACCTTTAAGGCATTCAAAATAGTTTCATGAAGCAACAAAATGGCTTGACTGGAATTTAGATAACCGTTTTACAAGAGAAAGATGCAGAGTAACATTTCTGGCGCGTTTAATGCAATTTCAAATGATGAGAATGAAGACTGCGAGAGCAGTTAATCTGATCCAGATTGTGTTAGGAATTTTGGATCAGATGCATCCACTGAATCAGATGAGGTTAACAGCCATTCAGACAACAGTAAAAGTGATGTAAGAAATACATTAAATTCACATATTATTGAAAAGGATAGCACAGTGTCGAACATACAGCTATTGTTATAGACCAGAACTCAACAACTCAATGTAATAAAAATAATCAAAACCCCACAACGCAATGTGATAAAAATAACAATCAAAACCCCACACTGCAATGTGATAATAACAACAATCAAAACCCCACAACGCAATGTGATAAGAATAACAATCAAAACCTCACAACGCAATGCGATAAAAACAACAACCAAAACACCACAACGCAATGGGATAAAGATAACAATCAAAACCCACAACGCAATGTGATAAAAATAACAATCGACACCCCACAATGCAATGTGATAAAAATAACAATCAAACCCCACAACGTAATGTGATAAGAAAACTATCAAAACCCACAACACAATGTGATAAAAATAACAATGAAATCCCACAACGCAATGTGATAAAAATAACAATGAAGACCCCACAACGCAATATAAGAATAACAATGAAAACTCACAACGCAATGTGATAAAAATAACAATGAAACCCCACAACGTAATGTGATAAAAATAACATTTAAACTCCACCATGCAATGTGATAAAAATGACAATGAAACCTCACAACGCAATGTAATACAAATAACAATGAAACCCCACAACGTAATGTGATAGAAATAACAATTAAACCCCAACAATGCAATATCATAAAATCCCACAACTCAATGTGATAAGGGGCTTAGTACAAAAACTGACTGATACCAATCATGTCAGCAGAATTTCAGAAATGTTTAAATTCTTTATTACTCCGCATATAATAGGTTTAAAAAAAATTAAACATACACATTCTGAAGGCAGAAGGAGGGTGGTGAATACCCTACACATTTATAGAAGCCAACAGACAACACAGAAATATGGGTCTTGATTGGTACACTGATTACAAATGGTCACCAGAAACAGAGCGTGATAGATGACAGCCAGTTGTGGAGTGAGGACTACGGGGTGTTGTTCTTGGTTGTGCGGTATTCCACGGGCGTGATTTTAGATTTGATGGCAATTTTCAGTTTTGGCGACAGGGAAACAAGAGAGAAATGCAGCGTTTGAGATGAATTTGCCCATATCCGTGTATTATGGGAAGAATCAAATAAATCTGCCCGGTACTAATACGGAATATCGGAACCATTATTTCGTCTCCGATTCCGTTGTGGTTTTAATATTTAGTATGCCCTACGAGATCACGTTTTCTGCGTTAACTTGGGCAACTTCAATAGACAAGCACTTAGTTATTAATAATTATGATCAGATATAGTAAGTTCAGACACAGTTAAACGTAGATTTTGAAAGTTGAGGGATGTGGAGCAAAAGGAGAAAAAAGGTGTCATGATATATGTAGAAATTATTTTTAGCAAGAAAAGCAATTCTCCCCAAACCCCAAAATCTTAAACTCAAGGGGGGGGGGGGGGGTTGTATTCTTCAGTACATGTACGAGTTCAATACTTGCATTTCTACTACCTCTCATCGCCATTATAACAAGTGACCAGTTAATAAATCGATCTTTGCATGTACTAATTAACAAACATTGTATATGATAATAGCGCGATAAGTACGTCAAATGTCAAGAAGAAAACGGGGGAGGAGGGGGGTTAGAAGTGAGAGGGGGGGGGGGGGGCTACATGTGTTGAGCACTGTATGTATGTATCTGGGGATCGATGCATAATTTGTTATTATTAATATCATTTCATAGCGGTTGGTTGTTTTGTTGACTCGGGAAAATAAATCTTCACATACGTACATAGAGGAAATAAACTTTTTATATCCTCGCTTTTAAACATCAGAAATTTAATCCAATAATTCATGTTTTTTTTGTACTACAACATTCTGCAAAATAACTTACAAACCAGGTAGATATTTTTGTATTGGAAATGAGTCGTCTTTAGCCCTCACTATTTTGTATACAAGAGTTGTCCAAGTGATGCTTAATTTTCGTAACTTCTTTTCTGAAGAGTTCCAAAATTTTCTACAGAATAACCTAACCATTGATGGATATACGCATACCAATTTCATTTAAACTTTATTTAGTTCTTCATGATATAATGGAAATAAGTCCAATACATAATAAAACAATAGGTGTTGTTCTGTTTTCTAACAAAGATAATGATAAAATTCATTTTGAAGATTTCCCAAATGCCCGAATGACATTTATGCAGGACAATTTCTAAACAGAAGGAAATATATTGTGCAAATGTATCATAGCTAGTCGGTGATGGTTCAGGTTTGACACACATGAAACAAAAACAGTCTCACGATTAAAAGTATAACAATTAAGATTCCTAAAAATCGGACTTCTCGCGCCCCTTCCGGCAATCCAAGTGGTCTTTTTCTTGTAACCCACGTGATACCGAAGGGTTGACACCTTGTAGGGATATTTCTGTCAACAATTTGCACCTCAGCAACCACAAACTTGCCCTATCGGTCACTCGTGTTATATCATACCTGTAATGTTTCGTTTTTGTGGCTGTTTCATTATTGGTATATCACGGCTCTTACTAATGATGACGTTTACACTCTCCCCACTCTCCCACCCCCGGAACTTTTATCTTCGGTGATTTATATCGTTTCCGGAAGTTTAAAATGTGAAGATACTATCAAACTCTTTACTGCATGTACTACAGACTAGTGGAACAGCGGAGATTAAATGATTGTAAAATGAAAATAAAACAAACAGTAATTAAAATTGATATTGTGTAAAATTGTTCAAGGATTCGGTCATTTTTAACAGCTACTATACACATTTCCTTTCACCTTTGCAGTTTTACAAACTTCAACGTTCACATAAATTCAAAGTTAAAAATCTAAGATGAATCAGTATTATTATCATTTGTGGTATTGTCATTAGAATTTAATGCAGTATTACTTGGAGTCGATTTAAGATTTTTTACAAACTGATGTGTTTTACGCACTGGTTCAAAATAAATTTTACTCACACAATATTTCAAGAATTGTCTAGCTAGTTGGCAAACCAGTTTCCCTGGGTTAGTATAGTTGTTGCTCAATCTATAAATTTAGTATCCTGATTTTGGAGTTATCTTTCATATAACGATTCGTATTTCAGATTGACTAAGCACAAAACACCCCTACTCGTACCACAAGTCAAATTTCCTTTCCCATCTCTCGATTTTGCAATACTTTCTCATCCCAACATTTAATTGAAACACATCATATCTCTTCCAATTAAAAGTTCTTAAATTCTGTCAATGTTTTTAACACATATGACGGCAAAGATCACAAATTTCTAATGATTGCATGTAGAATATTTTATATTGCGTATGCCTTTTATTTAAGAAATACGGTATCATTTTAAAATATCTATCGGAATATAAATACGGATTGGTCATGTGATCAAATTCCATAAAACCCGAGGGGCTTTATTGTAAATTTCATCACCTACCAACCCATATTCATATCCCGATAGATACATGTATTTTAAAATGATACATGATTGCTTATATTTACATTTTTGATCGATAACCATTGCTGAATTGTGTTAACAACACGTTTCCATACATTTCAAATTGTTGACCTATATAACGCTTCGTTCAAAATGACGAAAACACAAAACAAAATTCCATCAAATGAAGAACTGTTTTAATCATTAACACGCCGAAAAGCAAGTATATCAGCAACAACATATACATAAACTCAGGAATATATAATTGAAAACTCTTCCTTATGTCTAAATCGGTAACTTTGGAAAGGTTGCTTAAAAACGTACTGCGAAGGGGGGGGGGGGGGGGGGGGGGGGGGGTTACAGTTTTGCTGCGCCCTTCTACTTTTGATAGTTGAAGACGCAGTTGTTGAAGACCGACTTTGAAAGATATTCTGTGGACATTACGGAGTTAACAGAGGACTTTGGTGGAGGAACATTAAAAATATTAAGAACAGGTCGTCAGTCGTCAGGTGTAGGCAAATCATTCAGAGACAGGACAGAGGACGCAGATGAATCTCCTGACAGAACTGACATCACAGAGGATGTGGAAGTGCACGAAGGTAAGAGACGGCTTTGATTTGGATTAAGTAGGCCATTTTTTTGACAAACATGATCTCATTGAACGCTTAGAACAATTGACTCGATAAATTTCTGTTATAGGTTTACAACGACGTCTCCCAACGATGCCCCGACATGAACTTTGGAAACCGGCATCACTCATGGCTGTAATTAGTGGCTGCGGTACACAGGCAGTGCAGTATGTAGGTCCTAATTAATGCACTTCTGAGGTGCTATAAAGTCTAGCAGAAAGTACAATTCCGCACCCATATCAAAGTTGCCAAATTTAGCCATTGTTATATATATATATATATATATATATATATATATATATATCGTATTGCCTACCCATCTGATTTAAAGGTGTAGATATTTGGCCACCAAGAAGAACAAGGTACCATAAAATTTCCGAGAGCCCACAGAGTTCTGCACACAGTTCGACACTGAAGTTATTAGCGATGGCGTTCCACCGCTGTGGTCTTATGTAAAATTATCAACATAAAACAATATAATCAAGAACTATAGCTAAAGGTGTCGGTTTTGTGTGTGTGTGTGTGGGGGGGGGGGGGTAATTAAAACAGCCACCGTTTATACATATAAGAATCTAAGAAGCTAATTTATAAAAATTAGTTTTAAGGCATTTTTTTTATTGTTTTTTTTTTTTTTTATTTTTTTTTTTATTTTTTTTTTTTATTTTTTTTTTTAGAATTTTTACCACAGAGGATGTTGTAGAGAAGTGGGAATTTTCCCTAATCAGAGCTCCGTTCCAACATTCGTGACGTAGAACTCACCTTCATTCATATTTATACTTGTTGCGTATTTGCCATTTAAATACCTGAAGGATTCCCCAGTACTAGGGACAAGCCTAATACATTTTATGTGTCAATCCTTATACATGTAGTCTAAAGATAGTTTTTGAAATCGTGAAAATTAAATTGTCTTCTTTTTTCCTGAGTATCAGATACAATGTATACGGTTACATGTTACGAGTGTATCAAATATGTAATATTCTATACTACTACAGTCCAAAAGCTCTTATACTCGTGTGTATTATTTTCTACAACCAACAATTAGCAACTGTACATGACTCTGGCCACAAAACAAAATATGGGAAGTTTAATACGCATTAATAAAATTCAACATTATTCGAAGTACATGCTCCTGTAAATGATTCAACATAGCAATTTGCTACTACAATACATGTACATATCATCTTATCATTCAAACTGTTTAACGATTATTTGCCTTGTTTGGCCTTAAAGTTTTTCTTCCAAAGCTTTGCAAAGTTCACAACGGTTTTTCGTAAAAGGCACCATGCCTTTGTCAACAACTTTCATTCAGAAAAGCATACAAGTTCTCGTTAGCAACCTTGACTATTAAAACATACGTATTACATGCTGTATTCGGCGTGTTTGTTGAGAGTCACGAACTAAACAGTGTCCAGGTTGGAAGCTTATTTCAAACTCGGAACATGGTAATAAACAGAGATTTGACAAGAAACATTTATAAAAACTAGAAGCGTGTTTCAATTAAGAAAAAAAATCTAGATGGAAAAGGAATATGGAAAAAAAATGTGTTCGTGAGGGAGTCGAACCTGGTCGTTTTAAAAATAGAAAACATCTTTACATTTAATAGTCGACGACCTTATCCACTGCACTACGCAGTAGACCAAACATTACAAAAGAAAATTAACGTACAGGTGAAGTTGAAAATAATACCAATGAAGTCGTTTCGATTTTTTTAAATTTACAAAAAGATGCCCTCGTGAAACAAAATTTCAAAGTAACTTTTTTTAGACGAAAACTCGAAGAAAATGCTCATGCTAAATTTATTTTGTTTCACGGAGGTATTTGTTCTGAAATTCGAGGATATCCCTCCATTTTAACGCTAAAAATCATATAAATCGCTTATTGTTTGATTTAAACTCGAAATATTTTGGATAATTTTGTTAATACACGTCTTTTAAACTTATTTAAAAAAAATTATTGAATCAAGACATACATTCCAAATGGTTTTATCATATATTTGAATAACTAAAATTTTCGATCTTACATGCAACACCTTTAGGGAAATTAACATGAGACGTGCAACACCTTCATAAAGTAATTACCAATAGCGTGTATAGAACGCCTCTACATTGCATACAGACTGTTCTGTAAATATCCGGGGTTTGTATACTCTTGATCCATTATACAGTGACTTTCTAAGTTTCCTCCCAAACTGCAAACTCCCCGTCGAGGCCTCATTACGTCACTTACGAATAGACCTCTCCTATGTGACGCAGCACAATATACAGCTTTGTATATTGTGAGTCCGCGATTATCACGCAGGCAAATAACACTAAAGAAGTAGTTCGCAGTTAAACGTTTGAAGATATTGATATTAAGAGCATTAATATAAAAGTATGGATTTTATTTTAAACATAAATGATCAAAAGATCATTAAAACGTAGGGAGACTCTGTTCAAATTATTGTGTAAAGTAATGAACTTGATGTTTACGTTCTTGTTTTGAAAGTTGTTTACGTTTGACGTTATGTTTTTTCGCCATTCTACAGTGACGTCACAGTATACGCGGCCTAAGAAATCGCTATCCCATAATGCCTAAGTGGAAGAGTTTGGTTTGTGAGCAAACGAACTCTGGTGGAAGTTTGCCCAAACTGGAGAAGTGCAAGCTTTGGAGTTCTAAATGTTTAGACAAATCTTAAGAATTTTTATATCATTCAAAAATTTTGTATTCTGCCCACCGACCAATTACATGTAACTCTTTGATTTTTATTAAATCCTTACATAGAATTTAGATCGCAACTATAACTTATGAATAGAGAACATTGGTGTAAGGAAAGCAGAATATAATTTTGAAAAATATCCGTGCTTTGTTAATTCCAGACACAAGTTTTAGTCTCTTGGTTCACTGCAAAACAAACCAACAAAACAAGACAACGCTGTTGTCAAATTTACGTGTGCGAACATCAACACTCTAATCTGCAATGAATGTGAAGAGTATATTGATACGCGGAAAACACAAGCCACAGAGATAAACATTGATTGAGGGGATTTTGCAGAAGAGTGTTGGCATGGGAACGACCCCGGTAAAAGAGAATTATCATCAAAAAAGTTACAGCCGTGTTGTTTAAATTGCCTTACGTTATTTAACATTGAGTAAAATCGGAAGGTGTTCTAAGAGCCGCCTTGCTGTAGAAATGCAGATATTGAAACAGGTATGTAGCATCTATACACATTCCTTTCGTATCTACTTGCATGTTCTTTAAGAAAACGGAAATTACCGAGGTGTATCGCATGGACATAAACTTTGATAATACGTTTGAAATGATAAAAACCTGCAATGTTTAAGGTAGATTAGAAATGAATGTCTATGTGCGAGAACACTTTTACCCAACAATGGTGAATGCATGAGAAAAAAATGGCCCCTTTTCCCAAATATATATACTTTGTACATTCGGTTTTTATTTGATTTCTTTGATGGATTATTTCTGATATGGCACTTTCATGGGTTTTTTTCTTTAGAATATACTGTACATATACATTAAATTAATGCAGTATTTGATACACATTTCTAAATGATTTGATATGTGTTGACTTTTAGAATGGGGCTCACTGGCTGCGGAAGAATTGTGAAGTACTCAATGTTTGTTCTCAACTTACTTACATTTGTAAGTATTTTAAATATAGTGAGCAAAATGTTTTAAGATTGGCTCTATAGTACATGTTACATATGATGCAAATCTAACAGAATATGCTTGTATGAAAGATTTCTGACAATTGTAATAAAATAAGCTTGTATGAAAGATTTCTGACAATTCTAATAAAATAAGCTTGTATGAAAGATTTCTGACAATTCTAATAAAATATGCTTGTATGAAAGATCTCTGACAATTCTAGTAGAATATGCTTGTATGAAGATTTCTGACAATTCTAATAGAATATACTTGTATGAAAGATTTCTGACAAATCTAACAGAATATGCTTGTATGAAATATTTCTGACAAATCTAATATAATATGCTTGTATGAAAGATTTCTGACAATTCTAATAGAATATACTTGTATAAAAGATTTCTGACAAATCTAATAGAATATGCTTGTATGAAAGATTTCTGACAAATCTAACAGAATATGCTTGTATGAAATATTTCTGACAAATCTAATAGAATATGCTTGTATGAAAGATTTCTGACAATTCTAATAGAATATGCTTGTATGAAAGATTTCTGACAAATCTAACAGAATATGCTTGTATGAAAGATTTCTGACAAATCTAATAGAATAAGCTTGTATGAAAGATTTCTGACAAATCTAATAGAATATGCATGTGTGAAAGATTTCTGACAAATCTAATAGAATAAGCTTGTATGAAAGATTTCTGACAAATCTAATAGGATATGCTTGAATGAAAGATTTCTGACAATTCTAATAGAATATGCTTGTATGAAAGATTTCTGACAAATCTAATAGAATATGCTTGTATGAAAGATTTCTGACAATTCTAATAGAATGTGCTTGTATGAAAGATTTCTGACAATTCTAATAGAATATGCTTGTTTGAAAGATTTCTGACAATTCTAAAAGAATATGCTGGTATGAAACATTTCTGACAATTCTAGTAGAATATGCTTGCATGAAAGATTTCTGACAATTCTAATAGAATATGCTTGTATGAAAGATTTCTGACAATTCTAGTAGAATATGCATGTATGAAAGATTTCTGACAAATCTAATAGAATATTCTTGTATGAAAGATTTCTGACAATTCTAATAGAATATGCTTGTTTGAAAGATTTCTGACAATTCTAAAAGAATATGCTGGTATGAAACATTTCTGACAATTCTAATAGAATATGCCTGTATGAAAGATTTCTGACGATTCTAATAGAATATGCTTGTATGAAAGATTTTTGTTTTGAGTACTATTTACGTTTCGATACTAATGACTAATATCAATGAATTGATTGAACCTCAGTGAGAGTACGCATACTATATAATCAGTGAGGTGATTTTAAAGACATGAACGGATTAAAACTCATTATTTACAATCCATGAACGGATTAAAAACTCATTATTTACAATCCATGAACGGATTAAAACTCATTATTTACAATCCATGAATGGATTAAAACTCATTATTTACAATCCATGAACGGATTAAAACTCAGTGAGTGCACTAATTATATACAATGTAAGAAATGTAAAATTCGAAATCAACACTGTAACAAACATCTGTCTGTTAATCAGTCCTGTAATGAAAAGGTCTGATGGTATGTCTGTGGACATAACTGATTGAACTGTTAATACATGTAGATATTGTGTTTGATTGAACTGTTAATACATGTAGATATTGTGTTTGATTGAACTGTTAAGACATGTAGATATTGTGTTTGATTGAACTGTTAAGACATGTAGATATTGTGTTTGATTGAACTGTTAAGACATGTAGATATTGTGTTTGATTGAACTGTTAAGACATGTAGATATTGTGTTTGATTGAACTGTTAAGACATGTAGATATTGTGTTTGATTGAACTGTTAATACATGTAGATATTGTGTTTGATTGAACTGTTAAGACATGTAGATATTGTGTTTGATTGAACTGTTAATACATGCAGATATTGTGTTTGATTGAACTGTTAATACATGTAGATATTGTGTTTGATTGGCCGAGGTCAGAGCCGCGAGCGTCTACAGCAGGAAGTGGCAATGTGACTGAATCATCGGGTAGTACCTGGATCCAGATGTTACATATGATATCTAGGTTGTAGTTTTGTAACGAAGGTTATATGATGTTCTCAAACAATGGCTGGAATCCTCGGTTTTGAATTGGTTGGGACGCCAAATGATATGCAGTCGATCGTAACACATTGTCAACATAAAATGTAAAATGTCCGACCTAGTACAATTTCTGAATATCTGTAAAATGCAGTACACTTTCTGAATATCTGTAAAATGCCAGTACAATTTCTGAATATCTATATGATACCAGTACAATTTCTGAATATCTGTAAAATGCAGTACAATTTCTGAATATCTGTAAAATGCCAGTACAATTTCTGAATATCTATATGATACCAGTACAATTTCTGAATATCTGTAAAATGTCAGTACAATTTCTGAATATCTGTAAAATGTCAGTACAATTTCTGAATATCTGTAAAATACCAGTACAATTTCTGAATATCCGTAAAATACCGGTACAATTTCTGAATATCTGTAAAATACCAGCAATGATCCCATATGTATAAAGCAACTGTGGATGTCGGGGAGATAATTGTATTATAGACTTACTAGTTTAGGAGTTATTGCCCTTGACAACATTTTTTGGAAATGGTGATGGAACATCTTAGCCATGAACATGATGGAAAAAAGCGACCAACAACCAGAGTATAAAAAGAGCTTGTTTCAAGTTTTCAAGTCAAATTATGCACACTGGTCAACAGTCACAACAAAACAAAAACTAAAAAAAAGTGCTAATATTGATTGACATTAAACAAGGCGTATGGTATGACACTTTAAACAGAATATAGATATTTTTACACATAAATGAAATGTCAATGAATGATTGAAAAATGTCAGATGAAAAGCAGCTTACAGGAAGAACACCTGAGAGACACCTGCTTACATGTATTGGTGATATTCTTACACAGCACAAGGATATCTTCCTGAAAATACTTGGCCAGATTGATGTACTGACAACTAATGTTGTGAATGAATTTAAACTTTGTTGGGACTTTGGCACATTTGATGCCTTAATGTCCTGGTAAATATCTTGTGAAATATGAGGACTATCAATATGGTTGCTAGAAAAGAGTCTAATCCCATAATCATGTTTTAAGTTTAAAGTTTTCACAGTAAAACTTATACGGTACCAATTTTGATGCACCAGATGCGCATTTCGACAAATAATGTCTCTTCAGTGATGCTCAACCGAAATGTTTGAAATCCGAAATAACTATGAATTTTTAGAGCTAAATATAGCCAAAAACAGCGTGCCAAAAAGTGGAGCCAAATTCGTCCAAGGATAAGAGCAATGCCTGAGGGAGATAATCCTTAATTTTGAAATGAATTTCTAAATTTTATAACAGCAATTAGATATACATCCGTATTTTCAAGCTAGTAACGAAGTACTTAGCTACTGGGCTGTAGAGACCCTCGGGGACTAACAATCCACCAGCAGAGGCCTCGACCCAGGGGTCATAATGTAAAACTTATACGGTACCAATGTCCATGCACCAGATGCTCATTTCGACAAATAATGTCTCTTCAGTGATGCTCAACCGAAATGTTTGAAATCCGAAATAACACAGATTAATACCTTCCATAGATCAACAGGTAGATGGGTGTGTCACGTGTCAGTGTCCAGCTTCTTCTTAGCCTTATCAGTAACCTTAGGTAAAAGTCTCCCTAACCTAAAGGACTATGAAATCTAGAAACAATTTCCTAACTCAGGTCACCTAAAATATGTTATATATACAAATTACATTATTCACTTTCAACAAAAACATCAACTACATGCGATGCCAAACTTTAAAAAAGTGATGAAACTTTCAATTTCCTGCACTGTGTACCTTGTTATCTGCATGGTATCTTATTGCAGTTGTAGTGAACATTCGCTGTATAGCTGAACTCCTGTTGTTCAGAGAGTGCATGATCATTCCGTATATGGAGGCTATTGTGGCAGTCTTTGAATTTGTTGAAATCTGATATTTGTTACAATATTTTAGGGTCTGTTTAATAATATTCTAATTAAAATGAGCTGTTTTGAATCTGCTACCATTTGAGACGCAGCCAATCTTAATTAGATTGGTTTCATAACAAAATATTTGCTATATTCTTATAAGATAATAGTCTAGTAGAAAGCTTTTATATATATATTTGCTATGCATGCATACATGCAAGGTGAAGATAACGAACAGTGATCAATCTCATAACTCCTACAAGCAATACAAAATAGATAGTTGGGCAAACACGGACCCCTGGACACACCAGAGGTGGGATCAGGTGCCTAGGAGGAGTAAGCATCCCCTGTTGACCGGTCACACCCGCCATGAGCCCCATATCTTGATCAGGTAAACGGAGTTATCCGCAGCCAAAATCAGTGTGCCAAGAAACGGCTTAACAATCGGTATGAAACACGTCAGACAGCATTTGACCCAATGCGAGGTTGTATTGACGAACTAGATCGTTATAACGACCATAGAATTCGCGAAATGCTGACTTCAATCGAGACTGTTGAAATCCCTGTACCATCAACTTCTTTGTCAGTAGCTTACCTCGATTTAAAACTGACATGTAATTGATAATCATCCATGTTGAAACTATTGATCTAGTACCAGGGTTAGGCAGTTAAACCCACCCCGAGTTTTAACCCGTTTTCACCATCCTCAATACTCCCCAAATGGTCAATACCGGTCAATTGTGATTTAAACTGTCCATTTTCCTATTTCTGTACATTTCTTGTAAAGATGAATTAAGTCTTTACATTATATTGATCAATATTTTTTATTAGATAATTAAATGTAATTCATAAATGTAATATATTTGGTTTGGTGAAAGTGTGACCGAAATATCTTCAGTACTATACTAGAGGGTCACGGATAGCATAGCTTGACATTTTGGAGACAGACCTGTTAATGTACCTGGACAGATTAAGAATAACAGGAAGCTGGACATTACCTGCACACAGGAAGAGTTGACAGGTGTTAATTAACATATTCTGTGACCAGAGATGACCAATGTATATGTTAGTGCTATAAAAACATCACCAATCTAGCCTGTCAAATGTTTATTTGAGTTAATTAAAATAAAGATTTGAAACAATATGTAGTTTTTGTTACAGTAAGAGATTTCAACAGAAACCTTTTCATCTTCCTCAATTCAACAGAGTCATTTAAATTATTTATTTAATGTTATGACTTAAAAAGTATTTATTATTAACTGGTAGTGCATGTGATGAATTACAATGTATTTACCATAATGACCACTTTAACATTTAAAATCACCAATAACACAGACTATAATGACCAAACAATTTTCAATCAACCAGTATTGACCACTTTTTTGCCAACCCTGTCTGGTACACAAAGAGAGCTAAAAGAATGCAAACGTGGACTCGACCAAAATTAATCAACGTAGAGCCTTGGTTAATATAATGTGTAGTAATATTAATCTCACATAAAAATACAATGTAAATTCATGTAGATATGACCTACATAGGCAAATTGAATTTAAATACAGTAAGCAAGTGAATTTTAACAGGGTGTCAAGTTCCTATTTATTCCTATATTTTCCTATAAACTTGAAGGTTCTTATATTTCCCCTATAAGTCATGAAAAGCCTTATAAAGCCCTGTATATCCAATAAAATAACAGTCCTGTTTTCAAATATGGTAATAAAAAAACAAAACAACCAAAAATCCAGGAACTGATGCCAGATTTATATTTCATTTAATTAGACTGTTATGAAGAAAAAAACTATGATGATTGTATAAGAACTGTCTATATTGGATGGAAAACTGTCCACATGTGAAAGGATTTTGTCTTTGTTTATGTTTGATATTATTTCCTCTCCAGTAAGATACTATGCTTGCTAGAATTTTTATCCAGAAACAATAAACTTTTATACAAATTCTTTAATAACAAGAGGCCCATGGGTCACATCGCTCACCTGAGTCACCTTGGTCCATATCAGAAGATTTTCCATATCTACTTGCATGTAAAACCGTAGTCCCTATTATGGCCCCAAACCTACCCCTGGAGGCCATGGTTTTTGCAAACTTGAATCTACACTATGTCAGAAAGCTTTCATTTAAATGTGAAGTTCTTTGACCCAATGGTTCTTGAGAAGAAGATTTTTAAAGATTTTCCCTATATATTTGTATGTAAAACTTTGATCCCCTATTGTGGCCCCATCCTACCCCAGGGGGGCATGATTTTAACAAACCTGAATCTGCACTATATCAGAAAGCTTTCATGTAAATCTCAGCTTTTCTGGCTTAGTGGTTCTGGGAAGAAGATTTTTAAAGATTTTTCCTATATTTTAGTATGTTAAACTTTGACCCCCTATTGTGGCCCCATCCGACCCCCGGGGGCCATGATTTTAACAATTTAGAATCTGAATTATATAAGGAAGCTGTCATATAAATCTCAGCTTTTCTGGCTCAGTGCTTCTTGAAAAGAAGATTTTTAAAGATTTTCCCTATATATTTGTATGTAAAACTTTGATCCCCTATTGTGGCCCCATCCGACCCCCGGGGGCCATGATTTTAACAATTTAGAATTTGCATTATATAAGGAAGCTTTCATATAAATCTCAGCCTTTCTGGCTCAGTGATTCTTGAAAAGAAGATTTTTAAAGATTTTCCCTATATATTTGTATGTAAAACTTTGATCCCCTATTGTGGCCCCATCCGACCCCCGGGGGCCATGATTTTAACAATTTATAATCTGCACTATATCAGGAAGCTTTCATACAAATCTCAGCTTTTCTGGCTCAGTGGTTCTTGAGAAGAAGATTTTTAAAGATTTTTCCTATATATTTGTATGTAAAACTTTGATCCCCTATTGTGGCCCCATCCGACCCCCGGGGGCAATGATTTTAACAATTCAGAATCTGCATTATATAAGAAAGCTTTCTTATAAATCTCAGCTTTTCTGGCTCAGTGGTTCTTGAGAAGAAAATTTCTAAAGATTGTCCCTATATATTTGTATGTAAAACTTTGATCCCCTATTGTGGTCCCATCCGACCCCCGGGGGCCATGATTTTAACAATTTAGAATCTGAATTATATAAGGAAGCTTTCATATCAATCTCAGCTTTTCTGGCTCAGTGGTTCTTGAAAAGAAGATTTTTAAAGATTTTCCCTATATATTTGTATGTAAAATTTTTGATCCCCTATTGTGGCCTCATCCGACCCCCGGGGGCAATGATTTTCACAATTTGGAATCTACATTATATAAGAAAGCTTTCATATAAATCTCAGCTTTTCTGGCTCAGTGGTTCTTGAAAAGAAGATTTTTAAAGATTTTCCCTATATATTTGTATGCAAAACTTTGATCCCCTATTGTGGCCCCATCCGACCCCCGGGGGCCATGATTTTAACAATTTAGAATTTGCATTATATAAGGAAGCTTTCATATAAATCTCAGCTTTTCTGGCTCAGTGGTTCTTGAGAAGAAGATTTTTAAAGATTTTTCCTATATATTTGTATGTAAAACTTTGATCCCCTATTATGGCCCCATCCTACCCCAGGGGGCCATGATTTTAACAATTTAGAATCTGCATTATATCAGGAAGCTTTCATATAAATCTCAGCTTTTCTGGCTCAGTGGTTCTTGAGAAGAAAATTTCTAAATATTTTCCCTATATATTTGTATGTAAAACTTTGATCCCCTATTGTGGCCCCATCCAATCCCCGGGGTCCATGATTTTAACAAACTTGAATCTGCACTATATCAACAACAAAAAAAACAAAACAAAAAAACCTTTAACCCCTTATTCTGGCCCCATCCGACCCCCGGGGGCCATGATTTTAACAATTTAGAATCTGCATTATATAAGGAAGCTGTCATATAAATCTCAGCTTTTCTGGCTCAGTGGTTCTTGAAAAGAAGATTTTTAAAGATTTTCCCTATATATTTGTATGTAAAACTTTGATCCCCTATTGTGGCCGTATCCGACCCCCGGGTGCCATGATTTTAACAATTTAGATTCTGCATTATATAAGGAAGCTTTCATATAAATCTCAGCCTTTCTGGCTCAGTGATTCTTGAAAAGAAGATTTTTAAAGATTTTCCCTATATATTTGTATGTAAAACTTTGATCCCCTATTGTGGCCGTATCCGACCCCCGGGTGCCATGATTTTAACAATTTAGATTCTGCATTATATAAGGAAGCTTTCATATAAATCTCAGCCTTTCTGGCTCAGTGATTCTTGAAAAGAAGATTTTTAAAGATTTTCCCTATATATTTGTATGTAACACTTTGATCCCCTATTGTGGCCGTATCCGACCCCCGGGGACCATGATTTTAACAATTTATAATCTGCACTACATCAGGAAGCTCTCATACAAATCTCAGCTTTTCTGGCTCAGTGGTTCTTGAAAAGAAGATTTCTAAATATTTTCCCTATATATTTGTATGTAAAACTTTGATCCCCTATTGTGGCCCCATCCGACCCCCGGGGGCCATGGTTTTAACAATTTAGAATCTGCACTACCTAATAAAGCTTATCTATAAATCTCAGCTCTTCTGGCTCAGTGGTTCTTGAGAAGAAGATTTTTTAATGACCCTACCCTATTTTTACCTTTTCTTGATTATCTCCCCTTGGAAGGTGGCCTGACCCTTTATTTTAAGAATTTACAATTCCCTTTACCTAAGGATGTTTTGTGCCAACTTTGGTTGAAATTGGCCCAGTGGTTGTTGAGAAGAAGTTGAAAATGTGAAAAGTTTACAGACGGACAGACGGGCGGACAGACGGACGGACAGACGGACGGACGGACGTACGGACGCCGGAATACGGGTGATCAGAAAAGCTCACTTGAACTTTCAGCTGAGGTGAGCTAAAAACCTTACTTAATCCTATAAATCTGCTGTAAAAATCCTTAGATTTGCCCTATAAACTGCAAAAAACAAAAATCCTATAATCCTGTATATTTTTTTAGACCAAAAGTGGCTTGACACCCTGTGGATATAATCTTGAAGAGAAGTGAATCAATTGTAACTTCATGTATTTAATTACCTTATCACCAAGTGCAGCATATAAAACATCATGCAGGAAGGGACAGTTCTGTTGCAATAGTCGTGGTCTGTGCTGCCGAACAATGATTTCCTCGACTTTTGGGGTTCGGATACATGTTTGTTTGTAGAATAGGAATGGTCTGGTGGTAAATGTTTACATTTAATGGGGTTAGATTGTTGACCTTGGGAGTAATCATGGTCTAGTGGTACATATTATATTGAACAAGGTTTAGAATCATCCAGACTTTTATTTAGTTTCAACTTCAATTTCTCCACTGAGGAAATTAGTGAATCGATGACGCGTTTTCTTTTTTGTTGGTTTCTAATTGGGGTACTGGGACATCGTTATGAATTTAATTGTTGAAGGTAAGACGTGATATGTGTTCGTGCATTTCTTCTAAAAGTATAAAACGACTCGATTTTTTTGCAACAAGGATCACAAATGCATAAACCTAACTGAGAAATTTCGGACTGCTTTAATTCGGAAATGTCTAGAAATTGCCAAATATTATTGAAAAGTTCTTGATTTGAATGATTTTTTTTCCCAATGAGAAGAGATAAACGTCTATCTTGGTTCCCGCATAACACACACTTCCTCTTACCTTCGTCTGCCATCGAGTCGTTGACGACGGGGTCTACTTACAACATGTCCGCCCAACATGTCTACCGTGCGACACCCGAGTCTTTTTATGACGTAAAGGGCGAGGGGTACCGATTGTGAAAAAGATAATACAACATTTTAAAGATGTAGATATGGGGACAATGGAACGGTTTTGCGAAAATAAAAACATAAAGCAACGGTCATATTTAAAATTAATATCCTAAATCATTTTGATTCAGTTGTATCTATAAGTTTAAAAATGACATCAATGGTGACTACATACTGGCATTCCTCTGTATTGATCAGTAACATTTTGTACATAAACAATTGGATATTCTTTTTTAGAAATGTATGTTTTCAAACGTTTTTATTGCTCACCTTTGGTGTGTCCAGGGGTCCGTGTTTGCCCAACTATCTATTTTGTATTGCTTATAGGAGTTATGAGATTGATCACTGTTCGTTATCTTCACCTTACATGGAACATCGATGTTCTTTAGAAGTAGTTGTAGATGTATCGCAAAGGCGTTTAATTTCTTTGGTGCATTTACATAGCAATAGATAGACAGCTGAGGCCGGTAAATCCTGAAACATTATCAAGGTAACTTCCATATGCTTCTCTAGCTTTGCACTTACGTTACCTCAAACAACAAGGCTGTTCTATTTCAACGTCCCTCTATCAATTTGCCCCGAATGTGAATTTTATATATTGTAATTGTACACACTTTCTCAATACATGATTAATGTTCATATATATTTATTCACTTCTGTTTTCTCGCGTCATTCTTTCTGATTGAAATTGAAGGTTATTATCCCAAAACCGTTCGGCTTTTGAAACTGGCGAAGCACAGCATATGGATATATTTGACCTATATTGATTAAAACTATTCACCGCTTAATATGAAAATAGAATTAAAATGCAGGTGTAAAAATGCATTCCAGTTTCAAAAGTATATGATATCAAATAATTATCAGCTGTTCAAACCGGTCTCTATTACACAAAGCACAGAGACTGCGGATTATCAACTGCTGTAACTTGAAAAATACAGCGTGTGTGTTATTGTAATATGAGATACATGTAGTGCAAATATTCCACGTCATAATGAGAAAGAATGTACATGAACGATTCAGTGCAGGCAATTGTGTAAACATTGGATAAGAATGAAAATGAAGATCATACGGATTACAAGGTAGCAGTGCCGGTGATTGTGTAGATATTGTATAATAATGTAAATGAAGACCATACGAGATACACGTAATCAACGCAGAAGACCCTTACATTACATTTAGATTGTAGTTCTGAAGTGGATTTCAATCCATTTTCTAATTACATGAATCAATCAATAAATATAAAGTGTGTCATGCTTGTTATCGGTTGTTATTATCATGATCATGATTCCTTTTCTTTTACAGATCATGTCTAAGCAATGACAAATTTCTACATATATTAAAGCAGTAACAGACCTCCGTGGACTTCAATGTCTAGCTCGCGCGAAAAAATAGGACTTCAAAGGTGCCGACAATTTTAAAGGGCCGCCGTGTTTGGGGCAAATTTGTTCCACCGCGTTGCGTGGGACACGCATAAAACTCATATCATGTACTGTAGGATCTTATAACGACCATAGAATTCGCAAATGTTGACCCCATATACCACTGTTTACACCCCTGTAGCATCAACTTATTTACCAGTAGTCTTCCTCAATTTAAACACTGGCTATAAGCAGGACAAGCTCTTTTGTATCAAACCAGCTGATAGACACGGACAAATAATGCGTGTGATTATGGCACACATTGTGCTTCTTTAATAGCTGACCTGATTTTATATTCTTATGAAGAAGAATTTATTGGAATGAGAAGAGAAAAATCTTGCTGTGGCCTTCAACTCGAAATCAAGATATACCGATGACGTTTTTCTTTTAACAATAATTACGTTTATTCATATGAAAATTCGATATATCCCTGTGAACTTGAGATAAATGACACCAGAGTCATCCACATCTGCTTCGTATTTAGAAATTGTATTAAAAATATATATCAACGGCACACTAACAACTCAACTTTATGATAAACGGGATGATTTCAGCTTTTCCATCGTCAACTTCCCATATCTATATAGCAATAATTTCTTTATCACCTATTTATGGTATTTAGCTGATTCGACATGCAAGAGTCTATTCTGCGTACGTTCAGTTTTTAGATCGAGGGAGGCAAACAAGTTCATGTTCAAGATATAGGGGGCATGACGAGTGTGATCAGTCGAAAGCAGATGCTTACTCGTCCTAAGCAACTGATCTCACGTCTGGTATATCCAGGGGTCAGTGTTTGCTCAACACTATATTTGTTATTGCTTATTGAGGATATAATATTGAACACTGTTCTTTATCTTCACCTTTCATTCTAATGCTGCATAACTTTGGGAAGATGACGATAAAGAAGTTGTAGTAATCTTATTCGTCATCAACTTGAGTTGTGAGTTCGCAGACATGGAAGACTATGCGATGTTTGTCATTGACAAAATATCGTCACATTTAAATCACCAAGGCACGGAAATTCAAACACCCTGGTTAACACCAGAATGACAGGGATCCTGGATAAAAAATAAAAAAAACAGCGACACACTCGATTCTAAAAAAAATGTGATTCTGTTTAAGACACACCATGATATCGGTTTTAGTCAGAAACCAAAATCAGAGAATCAATGGTAAGGATTCACAGGTGAAGTTTTCATTGATGTCTTCAACACCTTTGATCTCATCGGGCATGCTAGACTTATACACAAATCTTGTCACCATGTTGCTTATTCAGAAAAATTCAGGTAGATGTAAATCAGTAACTTTCAAGTATCCATTCCTTCAACAGTGGCAAACCCCATTCCTCTGTTATCAACCAAAATTATCCCCAACATTTGACCAGTTTGCAGATCGTACACGAACCCAGCACAACAATCATCATCGGGTAACAAAACTTTTTCTACTACAGTTCTAATTTGTTTATTAAGACTTACAGTGTTCGCCCAACTCTTCAATTTTGTTCTCCTTATCGGACTTATGGGATTGGTCACTGTTCGTTATCTTCATTTTCTCATACATGTAAAAGGCATGATAATTAATCATGGCGTGATTTAAATTTGCATACGAGATGCAGAACTATAAGCATATAGCTACCTTTAAATCCATTATTTGTAGTATGTCATGTCGATATAAATAAATCTAGCACAAATATATGTTACTGTTAAATGATTTATTTGTCTTTATCCGATAAGTCCAATCCTAAAAGAAAAAAAGATGAATTTTAAAATCTCAATCAACTATAAAGAGAATCCAATGAATAAGAAACAATGAAATCACTGTTTGATTTTCGTTACATGCATGCATGCATGCATATTGCTCTGCTAGTGTACATAACTTTAATGATTTTAGTCGATCTTAATTACGATATTTGGAATTTTGAATATCAAATTTCAAGTTTTAGCAAACATCCATTAAACAAATGCTAATGATAACATTTCATCAAAAGCAAAACAATTTGTAGAATGAATTTATTCTATGTATAGAAAATAATTTCATCAGATCTATATATATATATAATAAAGTATGATAATATACGCACAGCACACCACACGTTTGATGTCACTGTCTCCTCAGAAATTGGAGATCATAATATTGAAACACTGGCTCTAACAAAACAATCTGATACTCACAGAGCACAAGCTGCTGCACAGAGAGGGGCACCGATTCCAAGAGTGACGACGGCTTCAGTAGCACAGAAAACACTGCAGGCACCAGCGGTCAAGGTAGTGCCATGGGAGGCGAACCAGTGCTTGATGGATTCCGCAGCAGCATGAACTGTGATAAAACAATCGCATTTATTACATATTTTTAAAACTAGTATGCTTGATGATGTATGTACGTGTGTTTATATGTATTCTAAATCTGCGTGGAATTAATCTTAAATTGTACATCGCAACAACAAATCGTAGCCCGTCAATAATTCCTTGTGTTAGAAAGTAGATGAATATTATGTCCTTCATAAAAACGAGCATTAAGTAAAAAAAAAACCAGAAATCGGGTGGATGTTTCATATTTATCCACCATAATACAACTTACAGTAATCCAACTCACGAAAATTCTTAAATGCAAGACTGATAGGGAAAGAATGAATTGTATTTCGCGTTACAATATCCTACCATTGTAGATATAGAACGACTAACAAGAACAGTACCCTGCCTTAGGAATCTATCTGATGTAAACATACAATATATATTTCTCTATTCATTCCTACTCATGTGTGCAGTGGCTCTTACATCCAAGTCATTCATTGAAAATATCAATACATCTTATTCTTGGCAGGTGCAATACTTTAGGCAATGGATTCTCTCTCTCTCTCTCTCTCTCTCTCTCTCTCTCTCGTTACTATTTTTACCTCTCTAAGAAAACTGTTGTGCCTTCATCTTATTTGCGTTATCATTGCATGCCGCCTAATCCCTATTGTCAAAGTTATAAAAGCTTATCAGCTGGTCTAAAATAAAAACGAAATTGAATGTGATGAAAACTAGTAGTGTGGGCAAATATTAACATTAAATGTTGCACTCACCTGACATTCTTTCTTCAGGTGTCATACTGTTGTAAGCTTCCAGAGCGGCAAAATCAGGTTCATTTGCCGTCTTGGCGAACATAAATGGCAGGCAGACGAGGAGAAAAAATGCAGCCTTCATTCTGTAATTTAGTCATCTTGCAAGTAAGTTGCATTCCCAAAAACAAATAGCTGTGTCAATAATTCACGGAAGACGAAAACGTTAAAATCTGTATTCATTAAATTGCAGAGCAATAGGTATTCAGGTATAACTTTGCTTATTCAATGCTCAGTTAACCCATTTTGTTAAAATGTTATTTCCCTAACTTCGTTTACTAACATATTTCATGTTATTTTCCTGACTTTGTTGAGTTTTTAAAAATAAGCATGGTGCGGTGGTTCAAACTCAATTTCTGTGTTGCCAAATTGTAAAGCAATCACGGCAGATGTTATTTCAAATCTGAATATATATGTAAGCAAGGTGAAGATAACGAAAATGTCATGAAAATGTAGCAATGATTTTCCAAAATGCCACAATGCAAGGTAAAGATAACGTACAGTGATCAATCTCATAACTCCTACAAGAAATACAAAATAGATAGTTGGGCAAACACGGACCCCTGGACACACCAGAGGTGGGATCAGGTGTCTAGGAGGAGTACACATCCCCTGTGTTGCAATCCCCGTCGCTTTAGCTAAGGTTGTTAATACATAGCAATAATTTTTCCATAGCAAAACTACCTTACAGTACCCGAAACGTTAGTCATCGTTTTCTATCCTACGTGTATTATATCACATCGTGTGTGTATTGTATTGTATTGTATTGCGTTTTGCTTTTGTCAGCTTTTCCGTTTTCTATCACATTTTGCATTTGTTGTGTCTATAATGAAAGGTGAAGATAACGAACAGTGATCAATCTCATAACTCCTACAAGCAATACAAAATATATAGTTGGCAAACATGGACCCCTGGACACACCAGAGGCGGGATCAGGGGCCTAGGAGGAGTAAGCACCCCCTGTCGACCGTTCACATTCGCCGTGGGCCCTATATCCTGTTCAGGTAAACGAAGTTATCAATAGTCTCGTGTTTTGTGTATATCAGGTTTTCGGTTTATTGCGTTGGTCAATCGAATCATAAAAGCAATGAGAACCAAAGGGATATCTGAATATTAGAACATGTTCCCAAACAGTCCTAGCGACAAAGAAATTTAATCGACATGGGATGCTTATTCCTTCTAGGCACCCGATTCACCCTCTGGTATATCAAAGGTTCCGTATTTACCCATTTTGCATCCCTTGTCGGAGCTATGGGATTGATCACTGTTTGTTTTCTTCACCTTTTTCATTAAATAAAATTATATGACTGCAGTGTACTATTAAACAACGTCCATATATACCTTTTCTTCTTTAATGTTGAATTGAATATCATAGTGATAATAAGTAACTATAGAAACAGATCTGGAACTATGTAAAATTCCATACAATTGAGATTCAAAATACGTTGAGGATCTCCTTCCGTTGGTAAGTATTGAATTTTGGATCGGTTACTACGGATTTCGAACCAGTAGCTAAGTACTTCGTTACTAGCTTCAAAATACGGATGAATATTTAATTGCTGTTATAAAATTTAGAAACTCATTTCAAAATTAAGGATTATCTCCCTCATGCATAGCTCTTATCCTTGGACGAATTTAGCTCCACTTTTTTGGCACGCTGTTTTTGGCTATATTAAGCTCTAAAGCTTCATATTTATTTCGGATTTCAAACATTTCGGTTGAGCATCACTGAAGAGACATTATTTGTCGAAATGCGCATCTGGTGCATCAAAATTGGTACCGTATAAGTTTTACATTGTAAGTCAACGACTTATAAAGTCTTACCTGTACTATGTGGTATTAACAGACGAACTATGCAACACAATTTGCATTGCACCGTTTATATAATTTCCCAAGACCTTATCTAGGTCTGTGCCTACATTTTCGAGCGTGCGAAAATGTCAATTTCAGTCACCTTGCATCAAGGTGTCTCTTAATGTGTCGCTATTTAGATTGATTCAAGGGATCAGTAACTGACCTGGATGAACCAACTAATAATAAATACAATACTTATATCAATATGAGTATGCACTCACAGATCCCATGCGCAAACGATTGGGACGGTTAGCTGGTCTTCGAGAGCAGTAATGGTTAAAATTGATCAGATAACTTGAAACCAGTTGGATAATAGACCCATCCCTGTAAACCGGCGTTAAGATGCGACGAAAATAATGTATAGTTGATAATATTTGTTGAAAAAAATAAGCAATTTTCCAATGATACAGTTAAGACCGTCAACTGCCATCTAGGGAGGTTAATATATCATTCAGTGATGCATTGGTGGATCAAGTAAATGTTCTAAGTCCCTATCTTTGCTGCTCACCAGAATATTAACTGATTGATTGATTTATTGATTAATTAATGTTTTCCGCTACACTTAACAATTTTTCAGTTCTCTGGTGGCGCCCAGTTTATATTGGTGGAAGAGACAATCTAGATACAATGTACCTGGGAAGAGACCACCGACATTCCGAAAGTAAACTGGGAAACTTTCTCACGTACCGGCGCGAGTGGGATTCGAACCTGTGCCGACCAGAGGTGGGCGGCTGTGTGATTTTGAGTGCCATTCTCTAACCACTCGGTCACGGAGGCCCTTAAATTTAACTGAGGTGGAGGAGAAGCTTTAAACCTATTGTGCCACAGCGTATGCGAAACGTGGTGTAAACCGAATGTGGATTCTAGGATATTCCAAAGAATGTTTATTAAATTTGATTGATTGATTTTTGACGTCCCGTCGTGAATTTTGTTGCACTCATATTGAGACGTCACCAGCTGTAGGTGAAGTGCCACACGTTTAGATCTATGCCTAGCGCTTAGGGCGGTAACAGTGAGGGTTCTTTATCGTGTCAATACCTGTCCCGGCACGGGACCTCCGTTTTTAAGGTCATATCCGAAAGACCCGTGATTCTATTTTTTAAATACTGAGCGTTTGGCAAAGGAGCAATCACTACCTATCTTAACGTCTTACGTTTGACGCTGCCATGGCACTCGAACACACGACTTCTCGGTTACGAAGCCAACGCTTTACCACTGAGCCACCACAAAACGTTTTCAAAAGCAACAGCATCAGCAAGTATGAATTTTCAACACTTTACACGACCATTTCTTACCGTGAATTAAAGATCTGGCGTTTTACCATCATAACAGCTGTATCCTCAATAAAAATAGAACAGGGTAATATCCATATATTGTGACAAGTATCCAAAAAGTCACTCTCTTCAACGTCTCTCTGATTCTAAGAACAGGTACTCCGAAGTTTATACTGAAAAACTGCTGGATTTGCTAATTGACAACATCCGTTTAGTCATTATAATTAGTGTCTTCCGGGTCTTCAAATAATCTATTGGAATTCCCAAGGACAGAAATTGTGCTCCATTATTATTCCACATATTTTCATATTACATCGAGGCAGAATTTATTCAAACCTTTTTATATAGGAAGAAAAAAATCATTATCTGTGGCTTTGAACTATCGATGACGTTTTATCGATTATTGATAATCATTTTCACTCATATGTAGATTTGATATATCCCAGTGATGAGCTGGACATCAAGGAAACCATGACGTCTTCCACGTTTATCTCATATCTGAATGTTTTATTGAACATAGATGTTACCGGTAATCTAACAACTCAAATTCATGACAAACGGGATGACATCTGTAATAAATTAAATTTGTCGCCTGTACATAGCGTTTAGGTCTCTCAACTGATTCGATACGCTGAGGTTTGTTCTGCGTATGATCAGTTTTTAAATCAAGGCATGTTATTAACAAATGAGTTGATACTAGAAGGGTTTCAATCTTAACGTTAAAATATCAGCATTTCACAAATTCTATGATCGTTCTAAAGATCTTACTTTCAAAAACAGCCTGTCATTATATCGAATGCCGTCTGACGTGGTTCATACCAATTGTTAGGCCGTTATTTGCATACTGCGTTTGACTACGGATCAATATGTTTATTCGTTTATCAAGATGTGGGGTTCAAGGCCTGTGTGACCAGTCAACAGGGAATGCTTACTCATCTTAGGCAGCTGATCCCACCTCTGATATATCTAGGGGTTAATGTTTGCCCTATATTTAACTATGTATTGTGCATAGGAATTATAAGATTGATCAGTGTTATTTATTTTAACTTTTTTCATCCTTATGATTTTATTTTCATGGAACTATCCAGAAGCGTTTAGCGACTGTACGTGGGTTAATGAAAAATAAGATGCAGAAGTATAAGTTTTATAAGTACAGCGTACCTCCCACATTCGTATTTCATCTCCAGCCGGACTGATCATAGATTCTCAATTAGCAGACCTACATATCTTAAATCAAAGTCATCAAATACCAACATGGTGAGTTATGTGATTGATCAGTGTTAGGTATCGCCACCTTTCATGTAGGCGCAAACTATTCAAGTCTTTGGTACACTCTAATTATTTCTTCACAACTGGTGTTTTCATTCGATGTAAAACACTCTGTACCTTCTCCAAAACGAAATGCATTAAATTTGTTTTGTTTTAAATGTCAATATCCGTTTGAAACCCCATTTAAATGTTTTTGTATCTGCCTCAGTTCAATTCATTGGTCAGGTAAATCGTTTGTCCGTAATTCTAATCCGTGCTCAAGTATCGCGGACCTTGTGGCGTATGGTAAAGGCCCTTGTTTACCTTTTTTCAGTAAAATAGTTTCGACTTTCTGTGCACCACCACGCAATATGCTAGAAAGTTCTAATGATTAATTTTATATTTACTTATATTATTGCCCCAAAGGTTTCATACATCATGGTCTTTTTGTCTCTCAACTAATTCGATATGGAAGAGTATGTTCTACTTATCATTACTTTTTAAATCGAGGCAGGCTAAGTTTATAGTTCATGGTTTTCAACCGTCGTTTAAAGTCATAAAGTCAACATTTAGCTAATTATATGTTCGTTATAATGATCTAATATACCCATATAACCTGTCAATTGGCCAAATACTGTCTGAAGTGTTCCATAGCAATTGTTAGGCCGTTCTTTTGATACTGATTTTGACTACAGATTATTACGTTTACCTGATAAGGGCGAGTGTGACCGGTCAACAGGGAATGCTTACTTCTCTTAGGCACTTTGTCCCACCTATGGTATGTCCAGGAGTCCGTGTTTACCATAATTTTATATTTTTTATAGGAGTTATGAGATCGATCACTATTCGTTACCTTCATCTTTCTATACCGGTAAATGAGATTGGTCACGGTTCTTTTTCTTAACTTATTCTTACATTAAGTGATGACTGGTATCTGCAATGTAAATACAGAATGATAAGAGGTCAAGAATAAGTTTCAATATTGCGGTGTTTTGTAGTAATTTGATCGTGGATTATATATACAATGACGTTGCTGCACTAAATACAGGAATGTATCATATCATTTTGAAAAGGTTTGGTGTCGTAATGGATTGATAATGATAAACGATTCATTAAACTTGAGAAAATAGTACTAAATCATCAAAATCAATACAATCGTATACTATTGCCCCCTATTTGAAATACAATGGTAATTTCATTTACTGTGGTAAATGTTTTAATATGCCTTTATATCATAGAAGTATATCACATTTTAATCATAGTTAAACTTTTTTTTTTATTTTCAGCTATAATTTGATGTGTTCAGTTTCGAATTCAATCAAATGTTTGTTGCCAAAAGCAATTTACGTTTTAAAACCATATTACGCACCTATTATGTATCAGCTGAATTTTTCATGCATATTCATTGGTAAGGATACAAACAACCATATTGTTTAATGACATGAAATCTGGATTTCTACAGATTTACGTGGGTCACTGTATGTGGTGTACGGTATCGTTTATCACTACATTTCGTACACGCACCGATTGTCATTCATCAGCCTACGCTCGCTATTGAACTTTGTCCGCAAAAGATAGGTAAATCGGAGACTATGCCTTATCTTCTACGTCTGAAGGACAATATAATACAACGTAGTTTAGTAATGATATCATTAGCTCTGTTTTATTCATATAACATTTAAGAAACATGCAGCTGAATAATGCCAAGCGTCAAGATATTCATTGGTCAGTGGGGCTTTCATTACACACATGGAATTACCGCTTATTTGCAGAAAATATATAAATCACAATATATATTCTATATAAGACTTTACCTTTACATAATACACCTTAATGTATCGAAAAGGTTTTACACGAAATCAAGGAATACTTTACTGGTTATGTCGCATTAAAACAACACATTTACAATAATAATGTTACATCGTACATGTATATTGACATAGCACTATATGAAAATTTATAGGTTATAGAACAAACGTTTATGCCAAGGAATTTTATTTTCATACAAAATATCCAGTTAAGTAATTGAAACAGTTCTTAGGAATCGACGTAATGTTTGACCATAAAATATATTGAATTAGGTCAGGTCTTTATTGATTGGTGTCACCTTAGCATAGCGGTTAGGGTGTTCAAGTTGCAACCAGGTGATCCGGACGACATGTAAAATCTATGACGTTTAAGTTATATAGCTATTCCTTCACTATGTGCTCGAAACTAGAATTCAATACTGCAGTATTGTATGACCTAAACCACCGGTATTATTAGTTACACAGTTAGTTAGTGACCTGATACGGAAAAATACATGGTGTGAAAAGAAAACCCGTATCGGGCGAGGCGAAGTAACGAATTTATCACGTCGAAGACCTCTAACTGTATATGCGGGGGTCTATAGGTATCACACCGGTAATTGTCCAATCAAAATGAACTTAGTCAATTGTAGTTCGATATATTTAAAGAAATATTTTTTTCCTTGCGCGATTTTTCTCATTTCCTCTTCTTCTTTTCTCTTAATTTTTGCACCCCTGATTAGGAAATTTTGTGTAATTTGTAGAAATAACCAAGTGTATACAAAAGAACTATTTGCTGTTGGTAGCTGAGGCTACTTCCTGAGGTGTACTCCGGCTGTTTACACACATGTGAAAAACACGTGGATTTGAGGGTAGTCTTGTTTGCGGGTAATTTATTTTCGAAAATGCCGCGTAGGGTGTTGTTTTTCTGGTGTCGGCAGACGAGATAGGTAACATAGAACGTTTCTGACTGCCATATTCGGCATCAATTCTGTAAACTGATTTTTAATGAATTTTTTTCCTCTATAGTAATATATAGTGAAAATAATTACCGGTGTGATACCTTGAAATCATACAACTTAGTCAAATGTCTTTCCTTTTGACACGGCTGCAAGTCGAACCCGACGATAAATAAAATTACTCGCCCAATACGGATTTTACTCGCATGATACGTTTTTTTTCACGGCGTCATGTGACCAAGATCTGACCAATTAGATTTCAACAATTTTGTCTGAGGCGTAATAAATGTTAATTCGGTCTTTGGCATCACTCCGTGACATTTTCTACCCAGAGTTCCGTGCGCTAAGGACTGGTACTATACTTCTGTCGTAAGCTTTTGTTCCAGAACTTTTGTAAAAGTTTCTAATATGCATCATTTATGTTCTGCACTAAATGTTTAGTCATGTTTTGGAATGCTTTTGGTGCAGTTGAATTTATGTTTAGTACTGTAAATTGTTGAAAATCTCTATTTCCTGAATTCGAAACTACTTTATAATACGCGCATGAATGTTGAACATTCACGTGGTGGAAATTTTATGTAAATTTAGAAGAGGCCATACATATACGACAAAACTTGAAAAATAAGAAACAAACAATTAAATGGGAGAAATGCATTTCTGAAAGTGCAAGTAACTACGGAAAGAGCCTGATTTATCACTTGTTGCCAGAATATTAAAAAAAACGAAAATGGTTGATTATAACATGTGATTGAATTATCATGCGATTCCAAGCTTTAACAGAGTCATAATACAAGTTTGTACAACGCATTCTCTGGAGAGACAATGAATTCATTTAAAATCCCTTGTGCTTTACTACAAGCGGGTGGCATATCGATATAGATGAGAAAACAGAAGTGGCAAATTTATTTTGTAGCATTTTGATTGGACAAACATTTCACCACAAATTACGTACTCCTTTTTGAACCATTTCTAAATTCAAAATGACGTAACATCTGTGATCTTTATAATGATCTTATTTGCAATGATTTTGACGGCGGATTACTTCGTTTACCTGAACAATATAGAGAGTGTTCTGCATGTGGGACTGATCAACAGAGGATCTTTACTTTCTCTAGGTACCTGGTCCAACTTCAGGTCTTTCCAGGAGTCCATGTTCTTTTTTACTTTTCCCGATTTTGCATTCTATAGGAATTTATGAGGTTGGATACAGCATATTTTCTTTCTTTTTTTATACCAACCGGATAAGAATATGTAACATTGATAAACAGCTGACATTGGGCTACTTGGTATTTCCACATTAGAAAGAAAAAGGTAAATTAATCATAGAAAAGCTGAAGTCATCTCGTTTGTCATTTTGAGCTGTTACTTTTGCCGTTAATAGATATATTCTGTAATCCCGTGGGGATTCGGGTTAGAATAGGTTCTCAGTACCCCTTGCTTGTCGTAAGATGCGACTAAACAAGGCGGTCCTTTGGATGAGACCGACGTCCCGTGGCACAGCAGATGTGCTCAATGGCCATAAGTGCCAAGCATCGGCTTAAATTTTGCAGCCCTTTACCGACAATGGTGATGTCTCAATATGAGGGAAGAATTCTCAAGAGGAACGATAAACAGTATACAATCAATCAATCTATATTCTGCAAAATCCAAAATAATAATTTGAAGCAGAAGTGAAGGACTCCTTGGTATCTTTTATGTCTAGTTTACATGTATATCAAATCAAAATATGAATTAAAGTAAACGTAATTAATAGTTTAAACATCGTCGATTGATCTAGATGGGAAGTTGAAAGTCACACCAAGCTTTTGAATAAATTCAGCCTGTTAAGAATATTTTTTTCCAAAAAACGGGTCAGGTAATAAAGGAGAACAAATTTGCCCATAAGAATTTAAACAGGCTTGGAAACCCTGATCAAGAAGGGCGTTCTGATATGCAGTGACCGTTTTTCTCGGTTAACATCCACGTGTCTTGATTTCATTAGATACAAGTGAAGGTCTACAAAGTATCACGATAAGGGTTTTTGTTCTGTTCTTATGCTCTTATAGTTTCCTAATTGCATGCGATTCGGATAATTTCTGACGTTGTTCCATTTGTATAAGAAAAACTCCTAAACCCTAGTCTGAAGCACGGTCTGTAATATTAAAGTTTCTTTGACACCTGACAAGTTTACAAGTTAAAAGACTAAAATGACAACGCATTACACTGATATCACATAATATTAGTAGGGCACCCTTTCTTTATCAAATTATATCTATGCAATGGAATCCCTGAAGACCACGTAATGACGGCAGTTTCTTTTCGGTGGCTGGTCTTTATATATAGTAAACTATCATCGATAAGGTTGTAAACATTCTCAGTAGCAAACAACGCTCGTATCATTAATCTTGAAAGAGTAGCATCTGACAGTAACTTACCAAAAGGGTGTTACGCTAAATTGAAATACCACAGACTAATTTATGTTTGCGAGGACTTTGTTGCGCTATTTATCACAGCTACAGCGGTTCGCAGCGAGTAGTATTTGCGACAGAGGTAGTTTTAAAGAAATGCGAAATACATTAAAACCTTCTAAAAGCAGAATAAAGGTTGAGTCAAAATAATCCTTTCTCTCGTTTTCGAAGCTGTTCTGTTAATTCAGTTAAGGATGAATTACCCACCGTCATTATTGTCAACTATATTCCCTACCATAAAATGGAAAATAAATACACATATTTTAATCAAGGCTACTTTACATTTACTATGGTAGCACTGCGATATATTTGTCTATGATTTTCCGTGCAAACCTGGTCGCATCATAATTAGCAACCGTCTATGGATTTTGTTTACAATGTATGTGACCACCGTGTCATTCGTCTCTCATCATCTGTCTCTCATCGTCGCTCTAGGAGAGTTATGTACGGTTGTTGTGCCGATATTGCTCGAATACCATGCAATTGTAAAATATGTTCCGTGCGATCTTCACAAGTATACAAAGGAAATCGAACGGAACCCGCATACCTCAGGTGCAACTTCCTTCCGATTTTTTTTTTTTGGACGCAAATGTTCTCCACAAGCCGTGCGTTTGCTGTCCTATTAACTCACGTCGTCTGCAAAATGACTGTAAAGGGATCGTGCAATACATTCTACGACATGGCCTCGGGTTTACAACGTTTCAAAATTCGTATAGCTTTCAACTAAACAAAATCGTAGAGGCCACGGAGCCCGTGGTTATGTTAAAAATCTCACAACTGTCGTCTGCAACTGCACGGAAGTCGCACGGAAAGGTAGGTACGACCAAGTTGCGGCCTCCGTACGAGCATCACAGGCTGACCTAACATATACCTTGTTTTCTAATAACAGTAACATTATCTAGCAGGTTTCCCCAGTACATTGAAGTCTGATCATCGATCTGTAGATCATCCGTTCTAATGTTGCAGAAGTTTTGATTATATTTCCCAATTTTTTCTATACTCGAGAAATGCCTTTTAAATGTTTTCGATTTTCAAAATAAGATGACATTTCACCTTTCACACATACTCGTCCCGTGGGAATCCGGGTTAGAATAGGTCCTCAATACTCTTTACTTGTCTTAAGAGACGACTAAATGGGGCGGTTCTTCGAATGAAACCGCAAAAATCGAGGTCCTGCATCACAACAGGTGTGGCACGATAAAGATCCCTCCCTGCTTAAAGGCCGTAAGCGCCGAGCATAGTCCTAAATTTTGAAGCCCTTCACCGGTAGTGGTGACGTCTCCATATGAATGAAATTTTATCGATAATATATCAATCAATCAAGCACACATATTCTTCTTCCAAAACACGCCTCCTTGTTGTGGTCATTTTGATTTTCCTTTGTAGTTAAAGTATTTATGCCCAGCAACTTTGAAACTTTTTCATCTCTTTCGGACCATCTTTCTTGGGTACAACTACCATAGGAGAACAAAAAGGAAATTCTGATCGACTAATCATATTAATGTTTAACATACCACCCACCTTTTTGTTGTTTGAATCCTCTAAGGAACAGAATGTCTTAGGATTCTTGATGTGGATTTTTTTGGGGGAATTATCATTTACTGGAAATATTATTCTAACACATTAGTCATTTCAGGTTCTCTTTAAACTTAACACCATTACATTTCTCTACAATCTTTGCACATATGTTCCTGACATTTCTCGACAACTTAGAATTAACATCAACACTTTCACTGATTCTTACCTGCAACTGATGGTACTACTGTAACTGCCCCCCCCCCCCCCCCCCCCTCATTTATCGCCTTTAACACTTTCCTCAACTCTAACATTTTACCAGAACGAATATCTCGTTGTTATTTGGATCAGCTCTCTCGATGTAGTTATTTACTAAATTGAGATGAAAACATAATGGTCTTGCCATGGCATTTAAGATGTCAATCCACCCTGTTGACTTTCCTGGTGATTCCTAAAGGACCTTTCCACAAGGGAAGCAATTTGATGTCGATTGCTGGTAATATTCAAAACGAGCTTTTTGTGTTATATTCAAACCCTTCATCTTTTTCTGTGTCCGATCAAGGACTTTATGTTCTCAGTTAAGTCTGTGATAGGCAGATGTCTTTCTATACTGGGCAAGCAATCTTTAAGGTATAATCGGTAACATTCTCAATTCCAAACAATCTTTAAAGCTGACAAGATTGCTGCATGCAGCGGAACTATTCAATTAAATGAAACAACTACACGCCGAAGCATTACGTGTTTTATGCTTCACTACTAAAGGATAGAATTCAAAACCATTTGAAAACACATCTTTTTAGACTTGCATATTATTAGTATTGTAGGTGGTTAAATCTTTATGGTTTCTTTGCCATTATTTTAACATGACTTTTCAAGTGTATAATTAAATATTTATTTCAACTATTGTATTTTATATCATTTGATTATACGGCGTGGAACTTTCTTCATGCACATCATGTTTTAGATTTTAGTAATTTTACTTCACATTATTGATGTTTTCCTTGCATTATGTTGATATTATCTGTCTTAATGCTATTATAATTTCCTTTTACTACGTTTATAACAAGCTGTTTCATTTTTATTGTGTGTAGCGCTTTATAGTGGTTATTTATAGTCATATAGGGCTCTATATAAATAAATATTATTATTATTATTATATTATAGGAAATGCATAGCAGTAGCTGTAAACGTTATAGAGATCGGTTTAGCCAGTAGAATGACGTTTCCATTACAAAATATTCTTTTTTTAAATTTAAACATTTTAGATCAGAGATGTTCAATTAATCGCGTGTAAACGTGGGTACATACATGGGTTATGTACAAAAGCTAAATCCGTGAAAATGAATTAGGAATTGAAAGTAAATATTTGTTATAAAAATCCATTACATACTAAGCACGTGCATTGCATTCATTCTCTATCTCTTGTCGAAATATCTATATCTTTTTGAGCAAAGTTACAGTAATATATTTCCCTTTTGGTTTAATTTATGTCATTCAATATACCCCCTATTAAAGAGTTCATTATTTGTGTGGTGTGTGTAGTTGCTATCAAAAGTACCGTGATGGGGAGGGGGAGGGGGGGGGCAGCGTTGCAATGGAATTTACTATCATTCACTAGGACCCATTCTTGACTGCATATCATGAATGATAATAGAAGTTAATGCAGTTATGCGGTTCGTGTATAAGTTTGGAAGGAACGTTGAACGGTTTATTATCAACCATGGAAGTGGGGGATCCGTCGCAACCAAAAATAGATCTCTGTGGATGAGGCCATTCATTATTCGACCGATTATAGGTCTGGTCAACTGATGAACTTTAGACATCACCAGTTCTTGGTTGACAGCCAATAATTATGCTTGGCACATGTGATGTGCATGTATATATGAATACTTGTATAATGCATATTATGATTAAAATAGCTTATTCGTTCACCTTATTTTTGTAGTGCCAAAATCAAAGGCACTTTTTAAGGAAGTATGCTACACCAGAGAAATTTGTTATGGATGCAAAGTGGAGGATAGGTACAAAAATGTTTTGAAATTGAAAACTTTCAAAGTTACTTTATTTAGTTAAAAAATGCAGTTTTAGCAGAAATCAGTTTGAAAAAAATTAAAACTCCTGCTGGACTCGAACCCGCGATCTACAGTTCAGTAGTTGACGTGCTAACCTACTCAGCTACACAGCTAGGCGATGCATTTTGAAATGAATAAACAAATATTGCTGATATCTTTATTTTCATCCATGTTTTTAAAGGAAGTTAGCCATCATGACGATGTAGAGTACACTCTTAAGGTAGTGATTGCAAGGCATCACGTGGTTTATTCATGTAGTACATGTATCTAAAAAGAGACTATTTACGTTTCCGATTCCGGAATACGTCAAGCGCTTAAGGTATCACACCGGTGATTATTTCCATATATATTACTATAGAGGAAAAAAAGCATTAAAAATCAGTTTACAGAATTGATGCCGAATAACGCAGTCAGAAACGTTCTATGTTACCTATCTCGTCTGCCGACACCAGAAAAACAACACCCTACGCGAAAATAAATTACCCGCAAACAAGACTACCCTCAAATCCACGTGTTTTTCACATGTGTGTAAACAGTCGGAGTGCACCTCAGGAAGTAGCCTCATCTACCAACAGCAAATAGTTCCTTTGTATACACCTGGTTATTTCTACAAATTACACAAAATGTCCTAATCAGGAGTACAAAAATTAAGAGAAAAGAAGAAAAGGAAATGAGAAAAATCGCGCAAGGAAAAAAATCCCTTATTTTTTAATTATCTTTTAAAAAACAAAAAGTCATTAGGCCCTAAGTCTCCATGATATATGCCCTCCTCCGCTGTTAATTTTCAGTCTTGCAGCACGTACATTTAATTCACAAACCACTAAGCCTATTAAAATCATAATATATAATGCTATATGAATATCATAACATGTATATTGTGTTAGTGCACATAAATCTAAAATGCTACAATGTAACGTGGATGTTAAGAGAAATCAAAAAGTGTGTATTCTGAAAAGCAACACTTGCTGTTAATATATTTTTCTCAATTAGTTCAGTTATTTCTTATAAAAAGTAAGAAAGTTTTATTGTTTGATAATCGCTTGGTTTGAAAGGAGAGAAAAAATAAAGACGTTGCAGGTATCCACGTCACAATGCACATTTGACATCGGATGGGTTATATTTCCCACGTTTTTAACATACGCTTACAGAGCTTGAATATACAAGTAATTTCAAATAGAAAGTAAGAAAAACATCTCCAAAGCAACAGTACTATCATTCTATGTAGAATAAATTCAATAATAAACATCAAAACATTTTCATAGTTTTAATGCAAGGTGAAGATAACGAACAGTGATCAATCTCATAACTCCTACAAGCAATACAAAATAGATAGTTGGGCAAACACGGACCCCTGGACACACCAGAGGTGGGATCAGGTGCCTAGGAGGAGCAAGCATCCCCTGTTGACCGGTCACACCCGCCGCGAGCCCCATATCCTGATCAAGTAAACAGAGTTATCCGCAGTCAAAATCAGTGTGCCAAGAACGGCTTAACAATCGGTATGAAACACGTCAGACAGCATTTGACCCAATGCGAGGTTGTATTGACGAACTAGATCGTTATAACGACCATAGAATTTGCGAAATGCTGACTTCAATCGAGACTGTTGAAATCCCTGTACCATCAACGTTTGATATGAGTTGTAATCAATGCATGTAAGATGCATATCTATTGTAATTATCACCGCAGTATTTACGTAAGGGGGAGGGGGTAACTATAGTGATCATAGCGTCATAGTAAACCTGAAAACCAATATTGATACTTTCAGGAAAAATTCCTCCTAGCATATGTTAAAACATATTTAAAAATTAAAAAAACCATTTATTGGTCATTTATTCCTCAGGGGGGTGAAAATATATCTGCTTTGGTGAATAATTGCCTTCTAAAAATTCCGAAATTGCTCATAAGCAGCCCTGCTTCTACTTCATATGAAAATAAATGGACATATTAATACAAATTATATATCATTGAAGGCTTTAACTTCAATTTGATATAAAATTTGTATCCCTTACTCCTTTTGCATCATTTTTAAACATCACCTCAAATACCATTTATTACGGAAAGTAGACAAGAGGGGTTACTATGACAACCGTAGTGTCACAATTTCCGTGAAAACCATATATGATATACTTTCATTATGAGTTACAGATACTGTCAACTACAAAATATGTAAAAATCAAAAACATAATAGATTCATTAATTTTCAATGACCCATGCAATCACTACCTTAATACAAGTTGACTGAAATAGATCGTCGTATAAAGTACAATGTAGGTGGAGATAAGAATGTAGCCTGTCATATAAGGCCATATGACATTCAACACTTTATGTTCTTATTCAGTTCGTCTGTTGTAACCACATTGTTCAGGTAAGATATCACTAGTCCGGTTAAGTTACAACTAATTCAAATTTCGTAGTACAGAATATATTGTTAATATACAATAATTTATAAAAGAAAAAATATAAAAAAAATTGATCCCTCAAATTATTTACAATCCCGACTGTATAAGATTGAAATACGTTCTATATGATGTGATGGATTAGTAAAAATGTGTAGCAAAAGTTTTGAATTATAATCCCTATCAATCGTTGAAGCGTATGTAGCACTGAAGCACATTCATAAGTAAGCTATTCACTATACATTCAGGTCATAAGTAACCTATCTACTGCATATTGGCGACTTACAGTACTAATCTTAAGATATGACACTACACTTAAAACATTTACCACTCACATATCGTTATGCTCAAAAAGTACCGTTCCTTTTCGTTCACAAAACGAACCCTTTCGTCAAACAATCCGTTTGTTCATATGTTGCACTTACCTTCTTTGAGAACAACGTTCGATGCCATTCGAGCATATGGTGAAGTAAAGGAAAGGCGAAGATAACGAGCGGTGAAGAAATTTATGGAGTATTGTTACAATACATGTGACGACTGGTCATACGGGTGAAAATGTTCAATGTAACTGCAAAAGATCTAAAATATAGTTTAACTACTCCGTTGATTTAACGAAATATATGATAAATTACAGAGTTACTTCAACATCAGTATTTTTGGACAATGATATACGTGTGAAAATAGATTGATTTTTGAAAATCCATAAAGGTATGAACTGTGCCGCTTCTTACCAGCATCCTTCATGAACCGCGTGTACACTTTATGAAAAATATGCCGGCGTGAAGCATTGCAGTTCATACCCTCATGTATTTCCAAAAAATAATTTTATCTCTGATATTTACATTCTGCTTTCCTTTCTGTCGGAATTCCCTGCCCTAAGAATAAAGTACTATATTTATCAAGATTCTTCCGCACATTGTTTACAACTGTAGCGCGTTCATGAGGAATCAGCTATCATTACAATTTGTAGAGATGTCAAAGTCCACAACATTGGCAATGCAAATATCTAAGAAATGAGCTGTCACTTTTGAAATTTGCATGAGAGTATGATGTGCCTAGCTTTACGCCTGCATACACACGATGAAACTTTGTCATTCCGTACACTGAAAGATTACTGAAAGGTCTGCAAAGGTAACTGAATGACAGAGGTCTGTAAATTAACCTCTCAATAACATCTCTATCACTTTTCAGTTGACAGAATGGCATAGTTTCATCCTGTTATATTTAATGAAGAGCGTTAGCGTTTCATGAAAAGTATGCTGATTTGAATCTTGGTTATTCATACCATCGTGCATTTTAAAAAATGAAATTTATTTTTGATATTTGCATTCTACTTTCATTTCTGTCGGAGATCACAGCACGTAAAATAGCCGTACTAAATTTATCAAGATTCATGCGCATATCGTTCACACTCATAAACTATCATTTAAATTTATAAAGATATCGAAGGCAAGATTATTGGAAATACATGTACATATTGTTACTGTGTTAATAAGGCACACTATTTTCATAGACATCATGGAAATATACTTTGTACGTATATCATGGACATGCACCTTCAAGAATGTTTGTTAATTATCTAATGTTTGTTAATTATCTAATGTTTGTCCTCTAAACTACTACGTGTGAGTAAACAATGTATTCTGTGAGCAGAGTGGCATTAATACAGACGATGATTGAGGGAAAAACACATTGACGACATTAGTTCTTATCTTTGCTACACATTGATAACGTTAGTTCAAATCCGTGCTACACATTGACAACATTAGTTCAAATCCGTGCTACACCTTGACAACATTAGTTCAAATACTTGCTACACATTGACAACATTAGTTCAAATCCGTGCTACACCTTGACAACATTAGTTCAAATCCTTGCTACACATTGACAACATTAGTTCAAATCCTTGCTACACATTGACAACATTAGTTCAAATCCTTGCTACCTGTTGGCGGCATTAGTTAAAAACCTTTCTATACGGTGCGGTGTTATGAACAAGCATTGTCACAATTTATAATGAAAACAATGCTACCTATTTTCCACTTAGTTTGACACACCTCTGTACATATTCACGGTGCTACGTCAAATGATTTATACATATTGGATAGATGTATTGTTGCGAAGCAGTTTTCAGCGATTTATCATTCGTAGTTAACTGAGCTAAAAGCTTAACAGATTGTAAGTACCTAAAAGCATTAATGAGGTTGAGTAGCAATGAATTTATGATTTAGTCCATGTGCAGTTTGTATATATGATTAAAATACGACTGGACATTTTGGACATCAATTAATCCATCTGATGTAATGCCATGGTGAATCACTGAAGTCAATATACTTAGTCAATATACATAAACCAATTCATTTCGATGGTAGTCGAAAATATACAAAAGTTTCTGAGATAAAATGTATCAGCATCGCTTTACAATTTACCAAAATCAAACTTCGGCTTGAACTACCTTCATTATGCTTCATTTTCAAAACAGGTCCCAGAGTTAGGGAATTACCACTTCTTACATAATAGGTTGAATACAATGGGGGTCGACTTATGAAAGCTGTGCCTGAACGTCTTATGTTCCGCAATTCAATCTTCATAATTACTACTGTAGTTGATAGTTTATAGACCCAGCTATTTGTTCTTCGGGAATGAAACTTACTTCCAAGATGACTTAATTACAGAATGAAGGCTGCTTTTCTTCTCCTCGTCTGCTTGCCATTTATGTTCGCCAAGACGGCAAATGAACCCGATTTTGTCTCTCTGGAAGCTTACAACAGCATGACACCTGAAGAAAGAATGTCAGGTGAGTGCAACATTTAATGCTCACACTACTAGTTTACTTCACATTCAATATCCTTGTTTTTATTCTATTTCGAATGTTACACGTCTGGTTTCAATAGGTGCCTTATCTTCGTTTAACCATTGAGCATGTATATCTGCTGGTGGACACTCTGTCCCCGAGCACACTTGTCCCTCTCTCTATAATATTCCATGAATATAAACAATAAGGAGTTATGAGATTGATCGCTGTTCCTTATCTTCACCTTTCATAACAAAGCTGTATCGCCCATTGGGAAGAATTGGACTGGTAGTTATCAAGAAGACGTTAAAAATGTGCAATTGTTAACGCACGCCGGACGACAACCGATTGCAATAGGTCACCTGAGTTTACTAAACAAGGGGCCCACACGCCTTATCGGTCACATGGATACCAGTGAAAAAGTATCGCTACTTACATGGGCTATGAAATCTAGAAAAAAATTCCTGTTCTGAATATCTAGCTAAATTCTATTGTTCAGCAACAGTATATAACCAGATGTGTTCTTAAAACTTCACTACCTTCAAAAGTGCATGCACTGATGAAAAGTCTTAATTAATAGGTGTATTAACATTAAAACACCAAAAGATATGACTAATTTGGATTCATCCTAAAGTCATAACCTTGGGTTTTAATTGAAATTCACCATTTTTTGTACATCCTTTCTGCTATTCCTAAGTATGCATTTAGATTTTATACAGTATAAGCAAACTTACACATAATACTATATACTAAGTTTGTCCCCATTCTGGAGTCAGAACCCTTACTCTGGGGATCAAATTTACAACTTTGGTAAAAGACTACCTGCTTTATCCATTTAGTTTCAATTTAGTATCAATAGCGTTAAAGATGTTATTTAAGTGTTTTACACTTGAACACTATATAACAAGACTGATAGTCAGTCATCAGTGTGTTTGCATCATGTGGGAATCGTACGTATCCGTCACTTCCGGTCGTGCCAGGAAGCGATATAAAAATGTTATTTGACCCCGCCCTGGGGTCAGAACCCAAAACCCGAGGGTCATGAAATTAGCAATTTTGGTAGATGCCTCCTTGCTCTCCATCACCATGCAATTAGTTTTTCTTACACGTGTACAGTTCTTGAGAAGAAATTTTTTGAAATTTTGTCAATTTTGGATAGTTTTTGCCCCGCTCCTAAGGCGTCAGGGCTGCTGGAGACCTGAGATTTACAATTTATGTCCCCCTTGCCCCAAAGATGATTCATACTAAATTTGAAAATAATTAGACTGGTAGTTATCAAGAAGAAGTTAAAGATGTTCAATGACGACAACCGATTGCAATCGAAAACCACTAAAGCTCTCAGGCATCGCAACAAGAATCAATATTACACTGATACACTATTTTTATGCATATATATATTTATATTACCAATGCTATTGTCTTTGATATCTCTACAAACTATATTGATGGTCAATTGTTCAAGAACGAAATGCATTTGTTAACAATGCGCGCATGAATACAGATAAATATATTAGAACATCTATTCTTACGACGACAAAAATGAAATAAATTTACACGAGGGTCGCACATACCTTCGTGTATTTAAAAAAAAATCTTAAATATATTCCTCTATATTCGTTGATTACGTTTGTAACATGTGTATGCTTACATATCAGTAATATCACACTTGATTCTATTACTAAAGTTCATTCTGCCGTGGAAGCCATCAAGCACTGGTTCGCCTCCCATGGCACTCAGTTGACCGCTGGTGCCTGTGGCGTTTTCTGTGCTGCTGAAGCCGCCGCCACTCTTGGAATCGGTGCACCAGTCTGTGCTGCAGCTTGTGCTCTGTGAGTATCAGCATTACTTGTTAGAACCACTGGGTCAATGTTATGATCTCCAACTCCTGAGCAGAAAATGACGAGAAACATGGGGTCTATTATGCATAGATGTACATTGTACATGATCATGCTTTATTCTAAATTTACAAGACATAGAACCATTTCACTCTGTATCATATGCTTACGGTGTCATGATTTGAGCGAGCGCACCCGGTTTATACTTTTATGTGTATATTTATCCATAACAAGCACGTAAAATAAAAATAGATTCGAAAGTCATCCAGAAGTGTGCGGACGGTTGTCAAAGCATCTTTTAACATCTTGCAACACGACTTTAACATTATCTAACGCAGAAACATAGTCATTGTGACGTCATATTCAGCGTCGATGTGGGGTGTTTCTTTCAAACAAAACGTAGGAAGCGTCAAACAATATGTATCGCAAATTATTCAGCAAAAAAATTTAAATGATTGTTTTCTTCTTAATGATGAATTAAATATTTCGATTTTAATTTTATCTTTAAGTTTGATCATATTCATCTGAGGTCTTAACACAATACGCTAAGGTCACAGAAGGAAATTTCTGTGCTAACTGATCAACTTATTTTGAATAATGTTCTCGCATACATGTGTCACCATTAGAGCTTGCTGCGCTTGTTATTACCATGATACGGGGGAGGGAGAGACATGGGTTTCAACTGTTATTACCATAATACGGGGGAGGGAGAGACATGGGTTCCAACTGTTATTACCATATTACGGGGGAGGGAGAGACATGGGTTCCAACTGTTATTCTCAGTTTGTGTATACAATCATTTTCATTTACTTTGAAATCAAAGGTGTTTTAATTCGTAATTTCAAATTTCTTAGAAAGATGTGACGTTGTTAATAAAATAAACTTAGAATTCGATGATTACGATTACAGTTCCAAGGTTTCCATCAGGAAAATCACATACACTGCTATAGTGTCCAATGTATTGCAATTGGAATTTTCCGTATGTTTACTATCATTTTTTATAACATTTCGTCGGTTGATTGACCTTCCCTTTTTCTTTCCAGGATTGGACTTATCGGATGAAAACAATTTGAAAATAAATTGATGTATTGTTCATATAACAGAAATGTTTGTGTTAAATTTATTAACTCAGGCACTGTAAATCATAGAGAATGAATTCAAAGGAAATTTAAAATTTGGCCATGGTGCTCACGCAATCAGTTTGCGAAACAAAGTCTTCGATTACCAAATTTTCGAAACAGAAAAACATCGGCGTTCTCAAAATCTCCGCAGTTATCCAAAAGATGTGCAGTGAACATGTATATGTATGTACGTAATATAATGATGTCGATGGGATATGTGTTCGCATTTATGTAAGGAATAAACCACTTTCTACTCATTTTATACGATATAAAGTAAGTTGGGGCAGTTTACGCATTCTAAAACACGTTCATTAATGAGCATAATTTGTCCCAACTTTATATCGTACAAAACGATTAGAAATGACGTTCACTCCTTGTGATCCAACTTCAAAAAAAAAAACCGGAATTGATGCAATATCATGATCAATTATCAAGAAAATATGATATTCACGCCGCGAAGAAACATTGACGTAGCAACAAAATATAATCAGATGAATGCATTGCGACGTCAATCCTGTGACGTCATATGGTACAAATTTACGGCAACTATGTCTATACGATATTAAGAATGTTGAAAAATCAAATGAACCAATTAAATTGCGTTTTACAGGCAAAGTGGACTATTAAAAAGGTGTAACCTGTCCCAAAATAGGTTATATCGTACCTTGGTAACAAGAGTACCGCAAACGGTACATCGTACGCCTGTCGGACAGTGAAATTAAACCTGTAAGCAAATTTTATACACTTTAGCTTTAAAGTAGGCTATGGTGCACCAATTCAGATGATACCTGTATTCTTACACTGTAACAGAAAAAAAATCTGGAAAATGTTGCTTTCCTTTAAGATCCTTTAGATCACAGAAAGGGAGAATATGTAACCAAATTCCAACGCTGTACATACACCCGTTACGGAAAAAAGTCCGGAAAACAGTACCTCAGACGGACAGCGCCATAACATAATACATAATATAACATAATACAAGTCTGACGACTGGCGTATAAAAATGAACTTCATTACTTATGATTTAATGTAAAAAAAAATTTTAAAAAAAAAGAAAGAAAGAAAGAAAAAAGAAAAACAAAGCAACAAGCCTTAGTTATAAAAGACAGCCAAACTGTATCTTCTTCGTATAACTGGAGCTTATAGCCTGATTTATTTCAAATTTGAAAATGATACGCGCATTTATTGAGTTTACACTTTATCTTGATCGCAGAACATTTGTTTAGGCTATATGTGTAGGTCTAATTTTTACTTCGCAACACTTTTAAGATCGGCTTTATAGTAAAAAGTACGAGAAATGTGTTTACTCTTGACATCACAAAAAAGAAGCCCTCAGATGCATGTGACAGAAGATGCAAATACTGTGAGGCTTTTTATTTTAAACTACATAAAAACCTACCATAGCATGTAACATTGCCGCAAATTGAACCCGACACAGTAAAATACAAGCAAGTGACAGATCACAATCCACTGGTCAGTCGACTCCATGTATTGTGACGTCATCTGGTAAAATGTGACGTATTTTATGCTATGAGTTAAGAAATGAAACTTATAATTCTTTCAATGATGCATGTATCATTTAATTTTACATGTTACACGCTTTTTCATTGGTTGAAAAATTATTGGAATATCGTATCCAACCAAAAAAACAAAAAAAAAATTGCCGGAACTACTTTCTATTGGCATGTTGATGGATGCTTCTATTTATATATAGATTAGGGAATCCTGAAAAGAAAAACTTAACAAATCTATCGATCTATATAAATTTATTAAACAAAAACAAACAAATATAAATGATAATTAATTATGCAAAATGAAATAAACATGACTATTTGGGACAACCCCCCTCCCATATAACACCTTATATACTGTCCGCTACATAAGTTTTATTTCTTATCAATTAATTATGTTTTTTAAATAGAAAAATAGTTTCTCTCATCAAAAAGCTTTAATTAACGTTTTTCAAACGATGGGTAGGAATAAATGCATGTGACAATGAAAACCACTACAAAACTGGCCATGTGTTCAGGTCAGGTTGAGTCACTGTGCATAATTAAATGGATTAGATGCCAGATTAAAGGTGCGATGGTTAAAATCTTAATTGAGTATTAAGGAAGAGAACAAGTGGTGACTGGATGTATGCTGCATTGCGTTCGAGGAGACGTTGAACACTAGTTGTGTCGTGGGAACGGTGGAATGCGTTTTGGCTCCATTTCAATATCAAGTAAAAAGCTCAACACCTCTTCATCTAAATCGCCCTTGTTGGGCCCCTTATAACGCAGTTCAATTTCATAAATATCTCCCATATCAAAAGTCGCCACTTGCTCCGTCATGTTATCGATCTCATAAAGCAGACGATACATACCGGGAACTCGTGTTACATATTGGCCTCCGTCATCAAGTCCAATATATTGTTTCTGTAATTGCGTAATTTATTTATATCTTTGGTTGTGTTTATTTCTGGCAGCACTGAAAAAATGCATTCCCGTTTACAATGCTTGTGTGGACATTATTGTTCTGTGAATAGTGCTAAAATTAAAACGGAGAAGACGCATTCCAGAAACAAAATAGTCCCTCGTGTTTAATGCAGATGAACACAGGCCGAATTTTGTTTACTAAGAAATCAAACGCATTTTTCATCCAATCAGCATTGTTGTTAAGTCATCATTTTCAAAGTTATTAAATGATTAGCGCATCAAGCAATTTACAGCCAAGTAAAATTGATTTTAAAATGAAACAGAGCAAAATTTGCAAATACATGTACTTGATACACTTAGTCTATCATTTCGTATATTATACCGTTGGTATACGTTAAACATTAATTTTAAGAAATTATGCTAAATTTTACACAGTGTATTGTATACAGATTGATCTACGTCTTCTTTGACATCGATAAAAAAAATATCTCTAACGTAGGTACATCTATCTTATTGAGCACGTTCAATTCCGTTGATTCCTATCTCCTAGTAGGTACATCTATCTTATTGAGCACGTTCAATTCCGTTGATCCCTATCTCCTAGTAGGTACATCTATCTTATTGAGCACGTTCAATTCCGTTGATCTCTATCTCCTAGTAGACCTACAATATAGACGCAGTGTAGATATAAGAGAAAGAATAGTGCCGTCTTGGAGTGTCAAAGGTGTGTGTCCTTCTATCAAAGCAATGTATACTGTAGAATCATTTAAATTCGTGAGGGTAAATTTTCGTGGATTGCTGAATTTTTACGGGTTCGTGGGGACGTAATTTCGTGGATTTATATATTTGTATGAAAGATAACTCTGGAATGTCTTTATTATATATTCGTGGGTGAGGGGTACCCACGAATTCCACGAAAATTGAGCCACCACGAATTCTAATGATTCCACGGTGTATCATCATCTACCGTGTTTATGGTGCTCAATCAATTAAATTCCGCGCTAAAGTAAAAATAGACAATGACAACTAAGCTGAACATTCTAAATTACAGATAAATCAGTCAAATAAGAAAGGTTAAACTGTTTATCATAACCCCATACCATGATTGGAAGTGATAATAGGAGGAGAATGAAGATCCAAAGGATGATATTCTACTTTACTCGTTAGACGAAATTATTCTTCTACAATTTCAACAACGATTTTTTTTATTTTGCCCCACCCCCTCGGAACTTTTTTCCTCGTATTCAAACGTCATGAGCCGTAAGTAAAGTACCAAGATTTAGGCCTATGCTTAGAGCTTCGGGTCGTAGCAGATATTATCGATTAACGTGCTAACGCCTGTAGCGACATGGGACCTGCGTTTTTAAGAAAGACCTGTGATTCTCAAATGTAGAGCATTTGGCGAAGAAGCTACCCATGTTTATGTAGTAGGTTTGGCACTACCATGGCACGAAGGAGACTCAAAGCGACCATACCTATTCTGATTACAAAGTCTCTATTCTGACTACACAATAATCTATCACTTTTTGAATAAGGTAATGTTAGTAGCATGCATGCACTGGTGTAAATCTTGAGATTCATAGCCAATCCACGGCACGTCAAAACGTGAAATCTCCACTTGTACAAGCATAAAACATGTTGGTGTCGGAAACCGGGAGAAGGGCTAGCCCTACCCCTCATCACGCCTTTCCCAAACTAGGATTTTTATCACAGATTTCAAACACCTCCCAGCCTCCCACACCCAAACACTTTGAATTTTATTCTGAGGCCTCCACGACCATCCTATCAATATTCCTTACCTTTTTTTTCATGTCATACGCATGCGCAAAGTATACGGTGTACGTCATCCAGGATAAGGAATACCATAGAAGGGTGGAATGAATGACGGAGAAGAGAGATTCATGATCATTGATACTGTTCTAAGCACTCATTATAATCGGAATGTTGCTGTACGAGTTTTTGAATCGATACATGCATCGCGTTATTTTAGAGTCCTTTTACTATTCGTGAATATTTCATTTATCTTTGTTTGTCATCCCTGCGCTATGGATTGGGGAATTCTGTTATCGAAAATAATTATATCTCGTGAAAATCATCTTGTTTTTGTGAAAAAATAATACTGTGCAACATTCGGTATCATTGCACACAGAAATTGTAAAAAAAAAATTTCAAGAATTGTAGATTATATATCATATATCTCATGTGAATCCTCGATTCTACTGGATTTCTAGATTTGTCCGGAACTGTAGATTTTACCGGAATTGTAGATTTCACATCATTTAATGGCTAGATACAATGTACATAATTATATACCCTGTAATGTGTGTTTGTTACTGCTGTCTTTTACAAACATCTCACTATTTCTTTTTCAATACCGTTGTCGGTCAAATGGGTGTAATCAGTGTGTAACTGACTTTATTCGGAATCCCGTGTCGCCCATCTCTACCTTGCAAATGTACAATAATTACTCATATACTATCATTGCTTTTACGTTAAATGGGTAATTTTGCTATATGATAACTGGCAACTCAACTGTATGGCAAATGGGATGATTTCAAACTTCCCATATTTATGTAGCAATTTCCATTATCACCTGCATATGGTGTTTATATCTCTCAACTGATTCGATACGCAATATCTTGTTCTGCATATGGTCAGTATTTAAATTGAGGCAAGCTACTGACAAACAAGTTGATGGTACAGATATTTCAAAAGTCTCGTTTAAAGTCAGCATTTCGCAAATTTTATGGTCGTTATAACGATCTAGTTTGCCAATATAACATGGCATTGGGTCAGATCAAATGCTGTCTGACGTGTTTCATACCGATTGTTAAGCCATTCTTGGCACACTGATTTTGACTACGGATAACTCCATTTGCCTGATCAGGATATAGGGCTCACGGCGGGTGTGACCGGTCGACAGGGGATGCTTACTCCTCCTAGGCACCCGATCCCACCTCTGGTGTGTCCAGGGGTCCATGTTTGCCCAACTCTCTATTTTGTATTGCTTATAGGAGTTATGAGATTGATCACTGTTCGTTATCTTCACCTTTCATCATTCTGCGTTGTAAATGAAGAAAATCACTCTTTCCGGAAAGGACTTTTAATGTTGCAAATATTAAAAGTTTGTTAACTACTGCTTTACAACACAATAAGGTGTACTTTGGAAGTCCATCAATCTCCAGCCAATTTCAGAAAGAGTATACTCTCTCCCCGCCTCCTCCGCCTTCCTCCACCCCGGACATTGGTCACTAATGTATACTCTCTCCTCCGCCCCGGACATTGGTCAATAATACAGACAAACATATTTCTCGCTACATTTATTATTATGTCATTGATACACTAATTGTTAGACTCCTAGTTAGACTGGGACCGCCTGACGAAAATATATATGTTCCAGATAGATTTAGTTAGTAGAGGTCGAGACTATTTCATGTATTTTAGTAAGTATGGTAGAAAATGCCTGTGTTTGTACAAGGTTTAAATGAGGATGACTTTCCATCTATATCATTTATCACATTGCTTGACTTTTAGTTGACTAACGCTGTGACTTATAGGGCTCACAGCGGGGATGCTTACTCAACGGTCAACATGGGATGCTTACTCCTCCTAGGAATCTGATCCCAACTCTGATATGTCCAGGGGTCCGTATTTTCCCAAATCACTATTTTGTATTGCTTTAGGGAGTTAGGAGATTGATCACTGTTCGTTATCTTCGCCTTTCACACGTACGTTATTGCATATACGAAAATATAGTTCTAATCAGCTATTTAAAATATTTGATTTAGGGGAAAATGTTTTGAATGGCAGCCTCAGCTATCACAAGTTCAGCTGTTTGGAAAAAAGAGGCTGCGAGCATCGCATCGGTATATGATGCTTGCAACCTCTTTTTCTAAGCGCATATATTACTGAAAATTTACATTTTCTGGGTCTATTCTATTATATTTCTTTTGAAATTGACATTACTTTCATTATAGATAATAAATACATGTGTATTGCAAACTAGTTCGATCCGGTGTTTAGTACCACCTGCTCACGTAATCATTACCAAATATGGAGCGTCGTCAAGGTCACTGACTGTTCTGTTTAAAGTAAAGGATGGGTCAACGATACGATAATTCAGTATTTAAAGTAACGGATGGGTCAACGATACGATAATTCAGTATTTAAAGTAACGAATGGGTCAACGATACGGTAATTCAGTATTTAAAGTAACGGATGGGTCAACGATACGATAATTCAGTATTTAAATGAGTTTATATTTTTTGAAATACATAGAAATATAAATATAAACAATACAATGTCTTCCTTTGTTGTTTTATCGGGTGATGAAGGTAGCAACCATTGCAGAAAAAATCCACATAACCCGCTTACGCTTATGCTCGTTATAAGTTTTTCTACAATACTAGCTACCTATAAAACAAAGAAAACATTTTATTGTTTAAGTATACCGTAAAAACGAATCTGGTGATTGAGCATTGTAAAGTTTAGAATTATATTAGATGATTTCATCTCTTAGGCACCTGATTCCACCTCTGGCGTGTCCAGGGATGCGTGTTTTCCCTACTACTATTTTTCTATTCTGTTATAAGATTTATGAGATTGATCACGGTTCGTTATCTTCACTTTTCCTAAAATGATATTCAGTGTTATATGTTGGTATTTCCATGTCATACTTCAATTAACTTCAGAGAGGAAATCAATACTCCATAAAGATAGAAGGAAAAGCAAATGAACTAAATGTGCATGAATGGTTGAGAAATTGGATCATTTACATGTATAATAGACGAGCAATATTTGTTGAAGCTCATGTTTTCTTTTCTTGCCTTTAACGTGGATAACCCAGGCTACAATCTCCAGTTTCGATTTATGAATCTATTTACACAGAAAACAAATAACGAAAAAATATTTACATTTACTAATCCACATGAAAGGTGAAGATAATGAAGAATGATCGATCTCATAACTAATGAGGAATACACAATAGAGAGTTGGGCAGACACGGACACCTGAATATACCACATGTGGGATCGGGTGTCTAGGAGGAGTAAGCATTCCCTGTCGATCGGTCATATCCGCCGTGAGTTCTATACATGTATGTATACTCAATCATGAACTCACTTTTTATTCAATTTAATTTCAAACACAGAACATATTTATTTTCAACAAAGCAAAGGTAAACTTTAAAATAGACACATAACACTGGTATATCATATTTTAGTTTTTTGTCTAAAATCTTAATGTGTGAACATTTCAGTTTTCAAGGTTTGCACTATGGATGATCGAAATTTTCGTCCAGTTATCTTCCCATCATCCCTCGATGAACTTCTTCCAAGTTCATGGGTTGACGGCCATACTAGTACATTGATGATCCACTAATGTTCCTTTCCTGGGCTGAAATCCTGGACATTCTACAGGCATCGTGAGTCGTATCATATGATCCCTCGTGGATCCCACCCTTTACCCTACGCTGACCTCATGTCACATGACCCCAGTTATAATACTACAATTATAACTAATAGAATAATATATGTTGGTAACACATCCATAAAGGCAGGATGTGTGCATGAAGATGCGACAGAACTGACCGCGTGTTAAGGAAGTTAGCTCCTGAGCTTTTGAATACAACTGTGCAGATGCTTTAACTAAGTATTTCCTGGTTCAATAATGATCCCATTGGTGAAAAAATATTACACATATATTACGTAACCTATCCAATTGAAAAAAAAAATTGTGTCAATTCAAATATTGAAAGGGTTTGGCATGGGCTAAATTTTGTGGCGGAAGGATTCAAACACGATTATGTAAACTGTCACAAACCGGCTGTTCAATCCGAAATCCCCAAATCTTATATACATGTACATGTAGAATGATTTATGATTCCGACGTAGTGCTTAATACCACAAAATTTTACTGTATTTATGCTAAAATGAAGTTTTCAGACCTTTCGGTTTTTTAACGACTCACATGAATAGGATTACAGCAAAACAAGTGTTACGTAATCTTTATAATGAACTGACAAACGTCACAATAAACAGTTCAGTTAAGTTTATTAGCACAAAACCATACGGTGTACAGGCATGAATTAAGTACACCACATACATGTAGTAAAGGTAATGACACGCATCTATTACATCAATATACAACAGGGGATGCTTACTCCTCCTCACATCAATATACAACAGGGGATGCTTACTCCTCCTAGGCACCTGATCCCACCTCTGGTGTGGCCAGGGGTCCGTGTTTGCCCAACTCTCTATTTTGTATTGCTTGTAGGAGTTATGAGATTGATCACTGTTCGTTATCTTCACCTTGCACATATAATAACACTGGAAGTACAATGGTTACACAACACACATTATATCATAAGTTTACGAACATAAGCATATGTACATATACATTGAACACACATTATATCATGATATGCAATTTATCATATGCGCTATGAGCATACATTATTTTCTATGGGCGGCAGCTTTTAAAGAAAGATACCAAGATTGTAAAGTTGTTTTCTGTTTCTAAGGCTAAGTAACTGAACAAGCTTAAAGGTAGATGACCTTGTCCTATAATATTTTCAATGTATATATGTTACATATACATTGTACGCCAATGACTATATTGTGGACATTCCAAAATAAATTGATATTCATCCTCGACTCTGTTAAGATCACATAATTTGCATATACGTTGAACACGTTCTGGTTGACTGTAACGGCCTTGCTCTATAGCCAGTTTATGTGAAGAATCCTATATTTCGAAAGATAGTGAATAAGGTTTTCCGGGATGCATTTTCTAAGGTAATACTGTATATCGAATGTATCCGATAAGTACTTGTAGATAAAACATTAGAAGCGTTTTCAAAGAAAGAGGTTCTTTCTTGGGTGAATATTTGTGTCAGTCTTTGTTTTGCCATCGCAAAAAGTTTTTGGAATGTTAACACTTTATGAATACCTGACATTGTTGAAACCAAGAGAGCATAACATATATTTCACCTTAGATACCCATACATTACAAAAAACGAGTGTGAATCCATAATTGAAAACACATGCAACATCAGTATCAAATACTTTTAACTTTGTATATTCAAAAAGATATTTTATTGGAAATATATATTAACGGCAAACTAACAGTATTTTATTGGAAATAGATATCAACGGCAACCTACCAAGATATTTTATTGGAAATAAATATTAACGGCAAACTAACTATACAACTTTATGACAAACGGGATGATTTCAACTTCTCCATCGTCAACTTCCCATATTTATGTAGCAATACTCCATTATCACCTGCATATGGTGTTTATATCTCTCAACCGACTTGATACGCACGAGCTTGTTCTGCGTATGATGGCTATTTTGTAGAACAGTTTGTTCCTATTAACTCTATCAAATGCCTTTTCGTAATCTACAAAACAACAATATAATTTCTGTCCCTTGTTAAGGTAATGGAAAGCAAAACTAGCATCAGTTGTGCCAAACCCTGGTTTAAAACCAAATTGTGCGTCAGATAGAATATCATTTTCTGAAAGACCATTCCATCAGTCTATTATTTAAAACTGTAGTGAAAATCTTAGCTAAATTGCTTATCAGAGTTATCCCCCTGTAGTTACTTGTGTAATTCACATTCCCTTTATGTAAATCGGTAGAACAACTCCAGAAGACTAAGTTTCAGGAAACTCTCCCAAATCTATTTCTTGTTGATGACGTCACATGTGACTCCATTTGACCCTACTTCCTTCAAAACAGAAGCAGCTATCATCCAAGTCATTTGTACAACCATTGTGGAAATACTGCAAAGTACACGATATCAAAAATGTATATAATTCACAGGGGGAAAAACAACTAGAAAACTACGGCTTTGCAGAATTAAAACGTTTTCAAATAAGGAAATACGACTGATGTTCGATAGTTTTTGTTTGTGAACTGGTAAATAATTCAAACGACACAAGGATAGAGATGTGTATTATTCATCTTCTGCAGAGAGACAGAGCTACGTAGTTCTAAGGAGTCATAGACATCATTAACCAATGGAATTCGAAGTTGTTTCCATAATTAGGAAATGTGAATGCGTTAAATATCAAAGGCATGGAACATAATCGGCCACTACAGATGTTCATATCACAAACATGGTAAGTCGATTTGTGCATCATATCTCTGGTGTGTTCAGGGGTCCGTATTTGCTCAACTCTCTATTTGGTATTACTTATAGGAGCTATCATATGATTACTGTTCGTTATTTATAATTTAAAAATATAAAAGTATAATGGTCATCTATGATTTTATTCATATGGAGACGCCATTATTTCCGGTGAAGAGCTGCAAAATTTAGGCATATTGTTCGACGCTCAGCTCACAGTCTTTCAGCAGGGAGGGATCTTTATCGTGTCACACCTACTGTGACAGGAGGCCTTGCATTTTGCGGTATCATCCGAAAAACCGCCCCATTTAGTCGCCTCTTATGACAAGCAAATGTTACTGAGGACCTCTTCTAACCCGGATCCTCCACGGGAATTGGATCACTGTTCGTTATCTTCACCTTTTGACTATGAATACTGAAAGAGTGTCAACATAGTCTACGTAAAAATAATTCATTAATTTTGAATGATTAGAATTTAAAGTCAATAACTGATGGCTGGAGACATTACATTTTGTAGAAATTAAAATATGCAGTTAAACCGGTCTTCAGGAAAAGCTATGAATCTCAACCTCAAATCTAGTAGTAATAGGCAATAAAAAAATAATGCCCTTTAATCATATTCAATGTTTTCCTCGCATAAGGCCTTTAGATGCTTCTAAAAATTATGTACACTCGTCTTTTCAATGCCGATTAAAGGCGGTTATATTTCTTCATTGATACCATTTAACCTAGTAATTGATGTTCGCGGGAGCAAAAAGTTTAAATGGAGTCTAAATAATTAATGCATTTGCTAAAAAATGCATACATTCAGACCATGGCTTTTCATATGGAATGTTACGACTACTGTAAAGGACTTTAATTTCGCGCGGAGCTAAAGTGTCACGATGGCTTAAATTTTGCGTATAAACTTTCTTTAGATGAACCCATATCCCCACATACTTTGAACAACACTTTGCGATGGTTTTATTTTAGCGATCGTTAATATAATCGCGAATATAGCTAAAATAAAACCCAAACTAATATTTCCCCTTAACAGTATGATTTGATAGAATTGTCCTAGATAAGAACGGAGGCCTATTTACTGTTTACTTTTGTCTCCACTTTCACACGTTGTGTAGTTCTTACAAAATCAATATTGTCAAATCCATTACTCCCTTCAAAACTATTTACAGAGAAATTTATGATGGGTTAAGTAACATTATTATTACAAATGTGATAGTGCAATAATGAAAAGATCGCGTTCCTTCGTATTTTTAAGAAAAGATAAAGTTGAAAAATATGACATCTACATGTATGGTGTTTTTATATTATCAAACAAGGACGTATCTGCTTGATTGAAATTTAAATTTCTATATCATTTTGTACAGTTTATGTCTATAAATTCTGAAAGACAAAAACATGTTGTATGATGAGAAACTGTAGGTTTGGACATCATCAACACCCACATCAATTTAAAATTAGCGCAAGCACGTGCATTCGCTATCACTCGTATTCTGTATTTCTTCTGAGTACAACAAAATAATTTTCCATGTTTTTTTTTCTTAATTCAGTTTACTAGTAATTTATTGGTAATCGTTTGCGATAGCTCAGCGTAGACCATTTGCTTCGTGACTAGAAGTTTGTGAGTTAGATCCCCGCTCGTGCCATAGTTGCGTCAAAGAAGGTGGCTAGCTACACCTTGAAAGAGTTCATCAAAGTAGCATTAAATGATTTAATCCTGAAAGATATGTAAAACTGATACGGTACCAATTTTGATGCACCAGATGTGCAAATAATGTCTCTTCAGTGAAGCTAAACCGACATTTTTGAAATCCAAAATAACAATAAACTTTTAAGAGCTATTTTAGGGGAAATCATAGTACCAAAAGGTGGAGTCAAATTCGTCTAAGGAAAAGAGCTATGCATGAGGGAGATAATCCTTAATATGAATATATACATAAAATCAAAAAAGGAAAAAAATGTATCATGCTTGATTTTTAAAACTTTATTTGAATAAATAACATAAACAACACCGGCGGATTTGATCTCGGGATCTGCATGTCAGTAACCCGATTCCATAGCCACGGAGCTGCGCAGATATACTTCATCAACGCAATTGATACAGATTATTTTACTAATATTTTAATCACCATCTTTTGACGTAGTGTTATAAATCTTGACATAGGTAGTGATGCTTCTTAACTAACCGCTCGTTATTCAAAAGTGAGAATCACGGGTCTCACGGATATGATACATTGTATGAATGGAAGTCCCGTGTCGCAGCAAATGTTGGCACGTTAAAAGAAACATAACTATTTTGGCCTTGAGCACTAAGCATAAATGTAGGTCTAAATTTGTGGTCCTTCACGTAGCTAATGACGTCACAATATGAGTGGAAAATTATCGAAAGGACATAAACAAAATCTTCATTGGTTTTAAAGTTGTGTAAATATTACTTGTTTCCAAATAAACGACAAAACACTTTTAATTTCATATTTGCCATTTTGTTTTCCGCCTAATGAATTAAGTATTCATGCAGTATTTCATGTAACCACAGTAATTAAATATTTAGTGCTCAAACAATGGATTCAACTGTACATATGAATATTTTATCATTATTTTAGAATTAACAATCCATTATCTCTTAGCAATAAAATGGATATCATTTCAGTCATTCATTCCGTATTCAAGAGAATTTGCATTTCATTTCTAATCTTTTCTGTTATAATTTTTTCTTTTTTGTTATAAAATGACCCATCGTTGTATTGGTTTCTGTAGTATGAAAGGTGAAGATAACGACCAGTGATCAATCTCATAACTTCTATAAGCAATACAAAATAAAGAGTTGGGCAAACACGGACCCCTGGATATACTAGCAATCTTTGTCGACCGTTTGTACGTTTAATCGTTTTCTCACACTATAAATGTAGAAGCGTACCTTTCCATACTAGTATCCATATTAGGAAATACCTCTCTATTGAATGTTAAAGGTTACTCTAAAATGTGAAAATATATTTTGCTTACCTTGCAGATGTTACTAGTCAAAGATATCGAAAACACCTGTACAGAAAAAATTAACCTAGTCTGGCTGGCAGTGGTAGCTCCTCTCATTGTATCGACAAACGGTCTACTTACAACGGTAATGTTATATAAATATTGCATGTGCATGTAATTGAGGGTAACATTGAAATTTTTCACGCCAAGAAAACCATTATCAACCGAGGTGTAGCTGAGGTTGACAATGATATCTCGAGGGCTGAAAATTTCCCATGTTAACACCAACTACATGCAATCTTTGTTTTATCATACTGAATGTTATATAAACAGCAAAGCAGAAAAACTTACGTCTGTTGACATTTGATCAATCACCGTCATGCGATATTTCGTATATCGATGCGGCTATTCGCATTTATTGCAAACGCTCAAACGACGTTGTCTAACAATCTACGGCGAACCGTATGCGCATACATTTTACGCATTTGATCATCCGTTGTCAAGTATTGTTATCCGTTGCTGGATATTATCACCTTGAGCGCATGCTTTCTGTTCTCAGGGGGTAACAATGTGTTTTTCAAATGCGTCTTGCCCAATCAGATTCGAGTATTTTACATGAAAGTATAATAAAATATATTATCAGATAATCAGGAATTTGATTGATTGATTGATTGATTAATTGATTGTTTGTGTTAAGTCCCGTCGAAAACTTTTCACTCATATTGAGTCGTCACCAGCTGTAGATACAGCAAATCTAGACCTATGCTTAGCGCTCTGTAGGGTCATAGCAGGCAGGGTTCTTTAACGTACCAACGCCTGCCGCGACACGGGACCACCGTTTTTAAGGTCATATACCAAAGACCCGTATTTTCTCACATCTGGATGCCGAGGGTTTGGCGAAGGAGCAATCACTACGTATTGTTAATATCATATGTTTGACGCGGTCATGGCACGACCGAGGCTGGAACTCACGACCTCCCAGTTGCGAAGCGAACGCTCTAGCCCTGATTTACCACGAACTCTAATTGGTACGTACCTCAGATTGGGTTCACCTCAGTAATAACTTGGGAGGTTTATTCAGGATACCCCTCTTGAACTATTATAGTATTGCTGATATTTTTATCTACCAATCCGATTGCTCATATTAAAGCGTATAATCGCTACAGTTGTCTCCTTTGTAACAAGTAAAATGACAGACAGAAGGTTCAGGTAAGCGTAAAAGAGTTGAACAAAATGAGAATATATCTAATAGTCATTGAAGGGGTCATATAACACAGTCGACGTACACAGTTCATTGTGACGTCACATTTAGTTTCGATGTTTTGTCTTTCAAACTAAGCTATTATCAACAATAAATGAACGATAGTATGGGAAAACTTGTCTGGTTATTAAAAATGTTTTGGTACTTTCCAAACAGTTCATCGATTTCCTCGGCATTTGAAATACTGCAGTGACGGCGACATTTTTCCAGAGCTCTTTGGGTATTCCTTATCATTTTTCAGCTGCTGAAGAGTAAATGAGGAGAAAGTCATATGGAATATATCGTCGCTTCGTTATAATGCACATTTTGTATTTGTTGAAAGAGTAAACATTATATCGTGAAAACTGTTGTAGACATCTTGATTATTTGATAAGCCGTTATTGACTTTTGATTCGGTCTCCTCGTGACTACACGGACTTAGTCAGGTATTGTTTGGTTTGACCGAGGTTGTATACTTTCATATAAAATACTCGAATCTGATTGGCCAAGAAACGATTGAATGGCCATAATTTCTCCAAAGTAGTAAAAGGCATATCCCCCAAAGTGATATTATCTATCAACAGGAAACATTACCTGACAATGAATTCATACATTGTATGCATTGAATTGATGCGCAGACGGTTAGTCGTACGTATTCAAAGATGGGATCTGCAGTGCGTCATGGCGACATCTTGATTGAAAGCGTTTAAACAACTGGGACTGCCATGGACAGTTCAAAGAGGCTACTGACGTACTGCTTCTATGCATTTGGAAGTCCGTTCCTTTTCATTCCAACTATCTTGATTGAAAGCGTTAATCAAAGGAAGCACACGCTAATAGGCAGGCTCACTGGTATATTGGAACAGATATGTAACTATGGTAGAAAGTTACTTACGTTAGTATATACATTTCGAAGTAACATGCAAACTTTGGTTTAATTTCTTTATGTTATATGATTATTTCATTCTAGACGAAAATCAATTCAGGTGAGTATTTGTGCTTTGTTGATATATATGCAGGGGATGCTTACTCCCCATAGGCACGTGGTCCTACCTCTGGTGTGTCCAGGGGTCCGTGTTTGCCCAACTATCTTTTTTGTATTGCTTATAGCAGTTATAAGATTGATCACTGTTCGTTATTGTCACCTTTCATGATATAACAATTGCAGTATTTCCATCTCTTGGAAAGCATTTGATATTAATCTTGGTTCCGCCTTTGCTGACAATGGTCTCAGGGAAAATTTTCAAAGTTAACTCAACTTCATGTCTTATCTATATGAGATACATGTGATGCAATATAATATACATGAAATGTGAATATAACGAACAGTGATCAATTTCATAACTCCCATAAGCAATACAAAATAGATAGTTGGGCTGTAGCATTCTGTAATATGACGTAGTTGTTCATGTTATTGAATTCCTCTTTCTTATTTTGAAGGAAAATGAAAACCTCAGAGTTAGTCATTCAAAATACCAATCAACGTCTGAAACAGAAACAGTGACACCCCTCAACCAGACACAAATATCACACAAACCAACTGCCTCATTGTTGGCGGATCTAACAACATTTGATCCACATCAAGAAGACATAGATAGGATAGCAACACAGTTTGATACTCCAACACAAAAACGGCCTTCTTTACGAACACCGCCATCTCCTCCTGCAACGACAAGTCTTCTAAGACATCCCTTTACAAGCACATCACAGTCACCAACTTCTGTTACACCATATCTGTCATCACCTGGTCAAATCCTTCCTTATTCATCCTCAATAAGACGTACAGTGACTCCAGAAATTACGCCACCGCCATTGACAAGTACTTGGGGACTACAACCACTTCCTCCTGCCGTCGTAAGTCTTCGAAGCCAATCCTTATCAAACACATCACAAAATCCCCCTGCATCATTACCTGTACAAGTCCTTCCCTTTTTATCAGCAGTAGGAAGAACATTGACTCCAAAACCACTGATGATTCCTCCAGAAATTACACCACCACCACCACGAAGTACTTGGGGACCACAGCCATCCTTTTGCCCTCAATCAATTGGTTCTTTGTTTGGTGATTCTGATTGTCGTAACAAAGTGGTTGTAACACCTAACAATATACCAGAACGACCAGTGAGGACAGAATATTTCACACCGTATCCACTGCCACCACAAAGAACACCGAATCCACTGCCACCACAAAGAACACCGAATCCACTGTCGCCACAAAGAACACGGAAACCACTGCCACCACAACGAATACCGAATCCACTGTCGCCACAAGAAACACCGAATCCACTGCCGTCACAAAGAACACCATACCTATCGTCATCACAAAGTACATTACCATCATCTACACCATATCCACCACGAACCACTACACAATACCCATCACCATCAAATACACAATACGTACCATCAAAAACTACACCACCACCAACTACATCATACCCAAATATGCTACGTTGTCCTCTACCACCGGGTTCTCTGTTTGGTTATTCTGATTGCCATAAGAAAAAGCCTGTAGTACTTGACAATATATCAGAACGGCCAGTGAGGACAGAATATTTTACACCGTATAAACGGTCATCAACATCACTATACCCACTCCCATCAACTACACCGTATCCATCACCAACACCTACACTTCCAAGTTCATCATTATCAACTAATTCACCACTAAGTACACCATACTCATCACCGACTACATCAGTCTCATTAAAAAATATACCGTATATATCATTTCCAACACGACCATCTTATCCATTGATACTACAAAATGTCACCAAACCACCATTATCAACAATGTATACATCACTTTCAATAGTCATGTCTTATCCATCATCAATACCATTATTCATTACACGTCTTGCATCATTACCAAGTTCACAAAATTCCCCATCAAGAACACAAACTATATCACCAAGAATAAACTCATTATTAAGTAAACGGACTCTTTCACTGAGAGTAACGTTAGATTCAACATCAAATAAACAGACTCCATCACCGAGAGTAACGCCATTTCCGACTTCAATTAAACGGAATCCATCAACGACAGTAACCACAAATTCCACGATTAAAACGAGAGAACTAGGCATAAAGTACAAAGTATTTGATGAATATAAGGTATTGTATATTTAGATACATACATGATAAGCGTTGAGTTCATTTATTGTATGTGCATACGATATCATAAATACCATATCACGTGTAAAAATATAAACAGCTGATGACAGCGATTTCTTTTCAGAACTCATCAAGGGAAGTAATGTGCTTCAAACATTTCGTGTTCAGGAATGGTGACTGTCAATTCGTAAATACCAAAACCTTTATGAAGATCACAGCCATTCTTGTAATCAAACTGCATAGAGAACATGCAACTAGCAATCATATTTTTGACCGTTTTATTGTGTGGTTAAATATTTTGTTTATAAAGCATTTCTCATTGCCTAAATTAGCGGAAGTGAAAAGTATTACCATTTACCAACATGAGAATAGTTCAATGCTATATCGTGCAAATGTTGTCACTGTTGTATCTTCTAAAGTGGATCTCAAAGACTATATTTCAACATTAATTTCGGTTTTCCATGGTCGAAACTTATCAGAAGAAAACATGATAAAAGAAACAATGGTCACGCCCTCCTTTCACTGTTACTTCCATTTTCAATCTGCATCTGATTATTTGAATCATCCGGGGTTTACAAGGGTAAAGGAAACCAAATATAGCATTCACGGAAGATTCGAATATTTTACATGCACTTTTTCGAAAACAATATTTTGTCCAATGTTTATTCTCAACAAAAGTGAGGTATTTTTCAACGATAAGTACAAGCTGTGCCTGACGCACTTCAACGTATGTTTTGATTCGTTAGTCTATCACCAGGGAAATTCGATGCAGGTATGCATGGACGACTATTTTGCAATATTAGATAGGAATTTCAGGAAAACAGCGAGAAAAGATATTTGGATGTACAAATACACACCGGAAGGGGTGTTGTCTCTAGTGTTGATGTGTCTATCAGCTCTGTGTCTCATAATAACGCTCGTAATTTACTTCCTGTGTCCAGAACTACGAACCTTGCCAGGCAAAAGTAATATGTTTCTGTCGGCTTCACTGCTGTTTGCTCAATTAACGTTCCAATTTGGGATGACACAGAATGATTTCCCATTGCCGTGTAAACTGATAGGGCTTTTTATTCACTACTTTTGGTTGCTTAGTTTTTCCTGGATGAGTGCATGTTCAATTCAAATGTTTCTAAACTTTGGTCGCTTTACAACTGGGACTACCATGAACAGTTCAAAGAGACTGCTGAAGTACTGCTTCTATGCATTTGGAAGTCCGTTCCTTTTTATTTCAACTAACATCGTATATTCTTTGGTTTCATCAAGCGGAAAAGAATATGGTTATGGTCTGGATTTGTGCTATATATCATACCCGCTCATGATTTTCATCACTTTCACAGCACCGGCTTTTCTAGTGACGATAAATAATGTAGCATTGTTCGTTATCGTTTGCTGTCGTATTGGACGACATAGACAGTTACAGTCAGCAAGCTCCCAATTTAGTAGAAGTAAAGTCCTTGTAAAGTTGTCATGCTTGACTGGATGTCTATGGTTGGTTGGTTTTGTGAATCATTGGGTTAAACTGGATGTATTGCAATACGTATTTATAGTTTTAAATGCGTCTCAGGGTATTTTCATTATGGCGTCTTTTGTCTGCACTAAAAGAGTTTTCGCCATGTTGCAAAAGAGATGGCAATCGTTTTCTTCATGTTGCAAAATATACAGATAAAAATGCAAAAATGAATTGATTTGAATTATTTTCAAACAGGACGTTGTTTCCAAATTAATTTCAAATAAGAGTAAACCTTCCTTCATACTCCATCCTCACTATTTGGAAAACTAACAATGAGAGTCAATATCAGGAATCAACCATTAAAACATGGTGTAGTTCTACTACATACCCATGTAGTTTATTGGTGATAACATGTGCCTCGATACTGATTCTAACTACGGATAACTCCTTTTTTCCTGATCAAGATATAGGGCTCAGGGGGTGTAACTGGTCGACAGAGAATGCTTATCCATCTTCAGTACCTAATCCAGGGGGTCATTGTTTGCCCAACTCTCCAATTTGTCAGTATTTCGCAAATGCTATGGTCGTTATAACGATCTAGTTTGCCTATACAACCTATCATTGTGTCATACCGATTGTTAGATAGTTTTTGGCACACCGATTTCGACAACGGATGACTCCGTTTGCCTGATCAAGATATAGGGCTCACGGCGGATGTGACCGGACGACAGGGGATGCTTACTCCTCCTAAGCACCCAATCCCACCTCTTGTGTGTCCATGGGTCCGTGTTTGCCGAACTATCTATTTTGTATTGCTTTTATGAGTTATGAGATTGATCCCAATTCGTTATCTTCGCCTTTCTTTTATCTATCATTGCTCGTTATCTTTACCTGTTTATGTACCAGCTATCACGATTTGGTATATGAACTGCTATAGTGGTACATTGTAACGCTGTCCTCTGATACTTTCAATTTCGCATTTTGGTTTTTTTAAGGCTCTCTTCTGTACATAAAAAATTCCAATGCAGTAATACTTGAAAAGATGTGCTGTAATTCTCTCAATTGTGTACTACTCGATATGATGTACTCTAGTGCATGCAATACAGCATTGTAGTTGTTGTAATGTTGTATTTTAATCCCGGTAATGTTGTATTCAATGTATTGAAATGTTTGTAATTCTTGTAATTCATTGTAACATTTTTATTGTTATTAGTATAACAATATTAATTAAGGAACGTAGCTTCGTTGGGCTCGAGTAGACACGTGCCTACAGTTTTTGTTGGGATTTTTTCATATTCAAAACACATTTTTGTTCATAAATGTTTGCAAAAAATAGTATGTTCATATTACATTTCTAGTTTTTAAATTCGGATTATACTTGATACTTTTCTTTAGAGGGGTGGATGATATAAAATTGATTGTGAAAATTTATCATCCTATATGGCTTATCTGATAGATTGGATAGTTTGTACAATACTTCAATGTAATTTGCAGATGTGCATATTGTAGGGGCAGGAGGACCCAATTGTTGTCCTTAAAGTTGTAGTGGATCTGAGGGGTGGAAGTATAAAATAGTTTGTGAACTCTTCTCCTATGTAGTTTATCAGCTTTCATAATGTCTATGTTCCTGCTCGTGCTTTCTTCTCCATACCATGCAGTACATAAAGAGGAGGAGGCTTTCTTTGGTGGACTTCCAATTTAAGGAACAATGAAGACATTTGTTTTGTTTTCATAAAATAATCTCTACTTTAGTAATATGCAAGTAAAGTTTATAAAAAAGAAGTTCATTCAATTAATTACTAAATTTTTATCATAGTGATTTATGATTTTTACCTATAGATTTTTTAAGACTGTTATTTCATCTAAACTTATGCACAGGAAACTTCCAAATATTACGTTTGGAAAATTGAGTGCAATACAAGGTAGAGAGATAAGATATTCCATAAATAAATCAAGGTAAGTTTAAGGTGTCGGCATAATGTATGTAATTACATTGTAATACAATGTATTCAATTTTCAAATAAAATCATTCGCCGCAGGCATGCTTATGGATATTTCCGTACAATGAAGGGTGTTTATAAATAAATGCAGAGTTTACATCGCATTGTTTACTTTTTGATTGTATTACTTTTTGATGGTATAAATATACTTCATTGCGAAGCACATGTATATTATATGGGGTGGAAGTCACTCGCCCCTTTCTTCTGACAAAGAACATATCCTTAAGCTTATTATTTGAAAAGAAGAAAATAAATATACCAGCCATGTGACCTCTTCCCACATTTACTGATATGAACTTTGGATAAGTACTACTAAAATTGGTAATGTATTTAAGAATGTACTCTCGTGGTAATTTTACCGCGAGTGGGTCGCCATACTTTTTAAAGTCGTAAATCTGGGAATGCATGTATTTTTGTATGCACACAGTATAATATTAATATCTGTTTTTGTTTGTAAAGTAATGTTAATAAACTAATAAAAATTAATTAAAACATGACAATTTTTTACTTTTTTTCTCATTTTATGACATTCATAATGACGTTACGATTGTAAACAAACTCGAGCTCGAAGACGCACACTGTAGGATTTCACATTTAAAGTCTATTCTAAAGCAGTCCAGAAACATACATGGGCGATTCGTTAGAAGTAAACCGGTAGTTATAGATCAGGCTGCATCCAATATTCTCACAAGTGAGTGGCAGACAAAGAAAATTACAGACAAGCAGGCACAACCACACACATGGTGACACAGTACGTGTACTGTACATAGTGTCAGACGAGAGGGGAGAATGGAAAAATGTTAGCGATGTAGTACCCGAACCAGAGTTGCTGATATAGTGTTGAATGAATTTGTAAGTTTTTCAATATACAAGACAGTTTTTTTATGAAAATAAAATCAGTATATGCACCCAGGGGTGCATGAGCCGAGTTGCATGGGATACATTGTAAAGCCAGGAATGATGTAGTATATTTATAATTGTGAAGAACTAATTTCAGTTTTAAACTTTTCGAGTTACTGTCCAGAAACCATATTTGTCTGAAGTTTTCAATCTATATTCGGACACTGTGACTTTGACCTTTGTTCTCCAAAATCAATAGAGGCCTTACTTTGCTGGTATCCATCAATCTATCCAAGTTTCATTTGATTCAAATTAAAAAATTTCGAGTTATCCTCCGGAATCCAATTTTTTTGGAATTTTAAATCTATTTTCGGTCACTGTGACCTTGACCTTTGACCTATTTTCTCCAAAATCAATAGGAGTCTTCCTTAACTGGTACACAACCATATCTTAAAATATCATTTGATTCGGATTTAAACTTTCGGAGTTATCATCCAGAAACAAAATATTTCTGAAATTTTAATTCTATATTCGGTCACTGTGACCTTGACCTTTGACTTTTTTTCTCCAACATTAATAGGGGTCTTCCTGACATGGTACCCAACTATATATCAAAGTTTCATTTGATTCGGATTTAAACTTTCGGAGTTATCATCCGGAAACCAAATTTTTCTGAAATTTTCATTCTATATTCGGTCACTGTGACCTTGACCTTTGACCTATTTTCTCCAAAATCAATAGGGTCTTCCTTACCTGGTACCCAACAATATATTAAAGTTTCATTTGATTCGGATTTAAACTTTCGGAGTTAGTATCCGGAAATAAAATATTTTTGAAATTTTCATTCTATTTTCGCTCACTGTGGCCTTGACCTATTACTTTTTTTCTCCAAAATCAATAGGGGTCTTCCTTGTCTGGTACCCAACAATATATTAAAGTTTCATTTGATTAGATTGTAAACTTTTCGAGTTATCATCCGGAAACCAATTGTTGACGCCCACCCGCCGGCATCACCAAACCAATAGCCGAGTTCAACTTCGTTGCAACTCGGCTAAAAATCTTCAAACTAATAGATGCAAGGCGAAGATAACGAACAGTGATCAATCTCATAACTCCTATAAGCAATACTAATAGATAGTTGGGCAAACACGGACTCCTGGACACACCAGGGGTGGGATCAGGTGCCTACGAGGAGGAAGCATCCCCTATTGACCGGTCACACCCACCATTATGGAACGCCGTTTCTGCCTTATAGTGTAAATCAGCCTTACGTTATGTCGATACATCTTTATATTATGTGGTTACATCATTACGTTATGTCGATACCTCTTTATTTTATGTGGTTACATCATTACGTTATGTGGTTACATCATTACGTTATGTGGTTACATCATTATGTTATGTGGTTACATCATTACGTTATGTGGTTACATCATTATGTTATGTGGTTACATCATTATGTTATGTGGTTACATCATTACGTTATGTGGTTACATCATTACGTTATGTGGTTACATCACTATGTTATGTGGTTACATCATTATTTTATGGGGTTACATCATTATGTTATGTGGTTATATCATTATATGATGTGGTTACATCATTACGTTATGTCGATATATCTTTATGTTATGTGGTTACATCATTATGTTATGTGGTTATATCATTATGTTATGTCGATACCTCTTTATGTTATGTGGTTAATAATTACGTTATGTCGATACTTCTTTACGTTATGTGGTTATATCATTACGTTATGTGCAAACATCATTATGTTATGATAAACTTTCAAGTGATCGAGATCGAAAGAGATGCAAAATGGCGCGCTTAAATTCAAACGTTGTGTTTTCAGAATTATAACATTATTTGCCTGTGCCCTTTTAAAAATTTGTCGTCTTTTCGTTATTTCGAGGCGAAAAGATGACAAAATGAAATTAGCGACTGTATCAATTAAATAACATGAAATAAATGCGAAGAAATTATTTGCCACTTGCATACTGATAGAATGAAATACACAAAGAGCATCGTATACATACAACACATTCAATGCTTGCAAAATACAGTACATACACATAAGTAATGCACGTAGCATACTTACCTAGAAAACGCATTAAATGCGGACAGCTATTTACATGTATGTGTACTTTTAAAATGTTAGATGCTCGTTCTGATGATAAATCTACGAAACAAAATCATAAACTCCATTTTTATCTCGACAATTGTGATCCCATTATACAGGGACCTGAAAACCCGTGCCAATAAGGATGTCTCAAGTTGAATCGGGAAATATTAAAGTCGAATATTTTCCCCTTATTCAATGCTTGACCGCTCAAGGTTTTTACAGTTTTTGATAATGCATGGGCATGTACACAGTGTATGTATTTGTATAAATTGCATGCACAATTCAATATTTACAGATAATTATATACAAGCAAGATTAATAATCGATAACATACATTTTGGGGGTGAAAATACGGGTATGACATGCAACTTTGTTGCAAATTTAAGGTAAATCGTGGTATCTTATTTCGGAAAATGTACTAAACGATAAAAGGAGCAATAATTTCTTCCACTCCCGGAGAAATAAATGACAAAATCCTTTGATTTCTTGAATTACTTTATTGGGAGAACTTAATTTTTTCCAAAAAAACCCTAAAATTTGGGTCATTTTATTAATTTCACCTTAGTAGAATGATAGAAAATAGTACAAATGACTTGAAAGGAGAAATATTTCAAGCCCCATAAAATCTGTAAAATCCAGGAGCTGCCGGGGACTTCGCCCCCTGGACCCACTGCCTCACAAAGTGGCTCAATTCCTGGATCCGCCTCTGGTTGTCTCTTCGGGATTGACAATTATTTACCGTCACTTTGCATGTACATGTACATACATGTGAGAGAGAGAGAGAGAGAGAGAGAGAGAGAGAGAGAGAGAGAGAGAGAGAGAGAGAGAGAGAGAGAGAGATAGGTATAGAGAGAGTCCTATTTCGATGTACAATGTCATTCGACAGGAGGAAAGAACATTGATCACTTAGCGTTAGCTTACAAACATTCATGAATTTCAACTATTGAAAAATTTTGTATTTACAATATAGTGGAAACTTACAAGAGTGACATCGGTGTTCATACTTGAATTCAATTAGAATTTTTTTTTTAAATTGATAGTTTGGGTTTGGACATAAAAATATTCAATTGTAAAGTACTAAAACTCTCTCAAATTGCACGAAACTCTAAGTTTAACAATTCCTTCTTGAAATTGAGATATAGAGGCACGTAGCATTGTTTTTTAAAGTAGGGGAAGGGTCAGCCGGGGTTCACTTCGCACTTGCATTAAAATTGTTGACAAACAATAAAGTACTTCTGTTCAAATCTCTTTATCTTATAAATCGTAGGAGGGGGGGGGGGGGGGCGGGGGGGGCAAAGATTAGTTCACTACACGTATTCTTCAATTCAGCACTTCCCGTGGGGACCCGGATTAGAATAGGTACTCAGTAGCCCTTGCTTGACATAATGGGGCAGTCCTTCGGATGACACCGCAAAATCCGAGGTCCCGTGTCACAGCAGGTGTGGTACGAAAAAGATCCCTCCCTGCTCAAAGGTCGTAAGCGCCGAACATAGGCCTAAATTTTGCAGCCCTTCACCGAAAATGGTGACGTCTCCATATTCAGTGAAATATTCTCGAGGGGGACGTTAAACAATATATGTAATTCATCAATCAATTCAGCACTTCAAACATCAACTGCCTTTCATTATTACTTTTAAAAAATGGGGAGGAGGCAGCAAATCAATCGAACTTTGCATGTAGAAAATATGGGATTTGTGTGTTAAAATAACGAAAAAGTAATTGTAAAAAGGGGACAGACCAGGCACCATGCCAACCCCAACCCCCTGTTTTAACGTGCCTAGTATAACATTCACACAAAAAGATTTCTTCAGTAGAATACAATTATCTGAGCACCATAATTTAATTCTAAATGTTTCCTTCTTTGTATGTGTAATTAATGATTATCCACAACCATCAGCAAATTTCTAACGGGAAAACCTGTACATGTATTTTGTTGTCTTTCGTTTTTTTTAGAGGCGAAAAGTCGCTAATCAACGTTTTGTCGTCTTTTCACCTCGAAATAACTAAAATGGCACAAATCAGTCACCATCCCTAACCCAATTTCATTTTAAAAGTAATCCTGGAAACACACTGTTTGAATCTGTGAATTTTAGCGCGCTATTTTGCATCTGTATCAATCTCGATCACTTGAACGTTTATCATAACATAATGATGTTTGCACATAACATAATGATGTTTGCACATAACATAAAGAAGTATCGGCATAATGTAATGATGTAACCACATAACGTAATGATGTAACCACATAACATAAAGAGGTATCGACATAACGTAATGATGTAACCACATAACATAAAGATGTAACCACATAACATAATGATGTAACCACATAACAAAATGATGTAACCACATAACATAAAGAGGTATTGACATAACGTAATGATGTAACCACAAAACGTAATGATGTATCAACATAACATAATGATGTAACCACATAACGTAATGATGTAACCACATAACATAATGATGTAACCACATAACGTAGTAATGTAACCACATAACGTAATGATGTAACCACATAATATAAAGATGTATCGACATAACGTAAGGCTTATTTACACTATAAGGCAGAAACGGCGTTCCATACACCATGAGCCCTATATCTAATATATTTGTACCTAAATTGGATCTTCCCGATCCCGCTTAGTCGGTCATGAACGAATTCACTGTATCATTATTGAAGCATCATTTTAATTAAAAAGTGTAATTTATATCATTGTTTTAAACAAATCGCCAACGTATACACTACTATACAGCGAATTTAATTGATTAAAAAGAATTCAAAGGGTCAGGGGGGTTATCCCATCTAGAGAACTATGATGTGCCGTTCGTGTACAAATTAGTTCAAACAAAAGATAATTTTGTTGACTATATATACATGTATAGATATGTTTCTAATGGGGTACTACATCGACAATGTGTTTCTGATGAGTTTTGGAAAATTAGATTAATTCATCAAAATTTCATTTTAATTATTCCTTAAAGTGTAATTGTCAAAAAGTTTTAATAATGTTAAAATTTGTTTATAGGGTATTGAAAATGCACATTTTAAAAAAAATCTGATTAGAATTCCAACATATACTTCATAAACAGTCATTTATGCACAAACAAATTCATATATAACATTTTGCATATATATGTCTTTAGAGTAACAATTTGTTGAGCAAGGCATTAAAACATCATCCCTTGCTAGAAAAAAAAGAGTTAGTTGAAGTTGGTGTATTAGCAGTCTGGTGGTCAACCTAATAGTATATTCTGTTCTATTGTTAAGAATTTACAGTATTGATAGAAATTGAGTTCCAATGTTTGCTTTTTAGCTACATCCATTTGGTAACCACAGTGAGAGGGATGCGTTGTGCTATCATCATATGAAGAACCATACCAGGAAGTGCAGATTTCTCTCTCATGGCCACATGGAAGTTGACTGTTAAAAGCAGTTTCTGGATAATAACTCAAGTACTTTGCATTCTATTCAAACCAAATTTGGACATGTGGATACATACAAAGAAGGGAAGATGCCTATCAACTTGGGGGTCAGAAGGTCAATTATCAAGGTCACAGTGCATGGAAATTAGAAATTTCTGATGTGGGGGCATATGTTTCACACATTATGTAGTTATAAATGAATTAGTATTGTATAAATGCATATACTATTTATGTTTTCTGGTTATTTATCGTATAATGAAATAAATATATAGAATTTGTAAATATGAATTGAAAAATACATATTTTATAACAAATCGTATATTGTTATTGTTTAGAATGTATGCCAGTGTAAGAAGGGGGGGGGGGGTCTTCAAATATGTGTGATATTTAATCCAATTATGTTAAATACTTGATTTTTTTGTAGAATTGGTGATATATTCTATGTAAAAGTTATTGAAATAATCAATTATGTTTAATTTTCTTAAAATAAAAGAAAGTCAAGATTATTGCTGTCCTTGATATTTGTTTTATAGTGTGTTTCTAGTGAAAATTGGTGATTTTCATGAAAAAGTAAGTTTCAGCAAAGGGGCAACTTTGAGGGGCTGTAATTCTTTAAAGTCCACACTAACATACTCTTTTTTATGGTTTAAATGTCTTTCGGATAAAGATGTATCAGATAAAATGGTTTATCAAAAAAGGTTGATACTTTTGAAAAAAATCAAACCAGGAGAGAACATCCTTAAGGGAACAATTTCACGATTTTTGAAATCGGTTTGGGAAAGTAAATTTTCTGTACTTAAGCCCCGTCCCCAATTTTTTAAATCAGGGATTTAGGATAAGTGAATACTTTATTTTTCTAATCTGGATAGAGATGTAAAGTGGTAAACGCACTTTACAGGTCTTTGCATCTTTTGATGTGACTAAAATTTTTGTCATGTGACAGAAACTGCCGAAACAGATATTTTTTTTTCCACATCATGGAGAACAAAATCAAAGGAGTTATTTTTAGTTGGGGATACAATTTTAGTATATTGATCGATCGGACAAATTTACATAGTGTATAATCTGCTCTTCTGTCATGAAATTATTTTAGTCGACGTTTTATATCGATCTATCAATCGAGCGAACTGCTGTTGACCTTTATCACTGTTCTTTATCTTTGCCTTTCATATTGCAGATTAAGGTAAAATCTTAAGACACAGCAATGCATTTGGTGTGTATGTACGTAGTCGAGTCGCAATACCGTGCGGCCTGACGAGTATTTCGAGCATTAGCGTGACACAGATTATCACGTGCCTGATTTGATATTCAGCAGGTCAAGATGAGATCAATTCAGGTTAATGAGGTAGAAAGAAAACGTGTAGTTTTTGCAATTTTTTAATGAATTTTCACCACCAACACAAGATTGTCCAGTCTTGCGTTTTGGATATAATTTTCGTTATTAAGAAAAAGAATTATGATAGAAAAGCGAAATCTTGACAACCTTGTGCTCGATATAAACAAGGGCTTTAAAAACCGGTTATTCGATGAATATCAATAGAGATTTAACAAAAACAGACACCCCGACTTCAAAAGCTCTTAATGTTAACGAACGTGTCAGTAAAATAAAATACCAAACCTGTAAGCTAAGGCATTAATGAACATCTTGGGGCATTGTAAATGGCAAAATTCAAACTTTGATGTTTTACTTAATCATCGAGGGCATAAATCACAGCTAAAGTTAAGGGTCCCTTTAGTGCTTGCACTACTGTTTCTTGTGCTCTTTTTCTTGTGTGTTTGGTATTTTTCTATGGAGTGTGTTTAACGTCATATTTTCAGTATTAGTGTCGCAATAATTTTTCCGAAGGGCTAGGTAGAATAACAATTATATCTGGCTCTAAATATCTTTGAAATTCAAATGTTTGCATGTTCAAATATTCTGCATCAAACGTGATGATTAATTTTCAACAAAGCCCTCTTTGCTGTTTTCAGATGTGACGTCGCATATTCGGTTTTAATTATTTTTACAATTGTCCGGAAATAACTGTCAAGAATACAAATTATTTGTTGAAATCATGGGCTTTATGCGTCTCCAAAACATGCTCGGGTTTTCATTTTTTACGCCCTTCTTGAGACTAGATATCCAGCGATCTATGTGTGTCAATCCGCGTATTCTTAGTTTTCTATTTTCATGTTTCTCTTACAGAGTAAACTGACACTTGCGTAGCTTCTGTGTGGTTTGTTTGATATCAATTTGCATTTTTGATCCAATTCGACCTTTTGTACTGAAGTTTGTACTAATTCCACCTCTGGAGTGTCCATGGTCCCGTGTTTTCTCTCTTCTTGCCATTGAATACTGTTTGTTATCTTCACTTCATTCGCAACATAAAAATTTCATTCCAAAACTTTCACTTGAGAGAATTCCAACCGCATACGATTGGTTCCAATATTGGGACAATATGTAGAATACTTCATTTTTTTTATCAAGACTTGGTCCATGATATGCGCTCGTACTTAATGCCAACCATTAGTCAAATAAGAAAATGATTGGAAGCGATCACACATGAACACGGATTAAATAAGAAGTTTAAGTAATAGACAATGCATAGGAGAGGCCCCTCCGTTTTAAGGTGATGTCCCAAAGACCCGTGATTCTCACTTCTAAACACCGTACAAAGACCCGTGATTCTCACTTCTAAACACCGTACAAAGACCCGTGATTCTCACTTCTAAACACCGTACAAAGACCCGTGATTCTCACTTCTAAACACCGTACAAAGACCCGTGATTCTCACTTCTAAACACCGTACAAAGACCCGTGATTCTCACTTCTAAACACCGTACAAAGACCCGTGATTCTCACTTCTAAACACCGTACAAAGACCCGTGATTCTCACTTATAAACACCGTACAAAGACCCGTGATTCTCACTTATAAACACCGTACATTTGGGGAAGCAGCAACCACTAACTATGTTTATATCTTAGATTTGGCGCCACCATACCACGAGTGAGACTCAAAGCTACGACTTCTTGGTTACAACGCGATAACACTCTACACACGTACCGCTACTGGTCTTACAAAGAAGTCACAATCTCAATTCTGACTATAGAATCACAATCTCAATTCTGACTATAGAATCATTATCTCGTCTCACTACAAAATCAATATCTCTATTCTCACTACAAAATCAATATCTCTATTCTGACTACAAAATCATTATCTCTATTCTCACTACAAAATCACTATCTCTATTCTGACTATAGAATCGTTATCTCTTTTCACTACAAAATCACTATCTCTATTCTGACTATAGAATCGTTATCTCTTCTCACTACAAAATCACTATCTCTATTCTTACTACAAAATCACTATCTCTATTCTGACTATAGAATCGTTATTTATTCTCACTAAAAATCTCTATCTCTATTCTTACTACAAAATCACTATCTCTATTCTCACTACAAAATCATTATCTCTATTCTCACTACAAAATCACTATCTCTATTCTTACTACAAAATCATCATCTCTCTTCTCACTACAAAATCATAATTCTATTCTCACTACAAAAAATACAACCTCACTACAAAATCATTATCTATTCTCATTACAAAAGCAATATATCTATTTTCACTACAAATCACTATCTCTCTTCTCACTAAAAAATCATTGCATCTATTCTCCCTGCAAAATCAGTTTCTGTATTCTAACTACAAAATCAGTTTCTGTATTCTCACTAACAAATCAGTATCTCTATTTTCACTACAGAATCACAATTTCTCTTCTCATTACAAGTCCGGTGAGGATCTGAGATAGAATAGGTCATCAGTACCCCTTTATTGCCATAAGAGGCGACTAAATGGGGCGGTCCTTCGGATAATACCGCAAAAACCGAGGTCCCGTGTCAGAAAGTGTGACACGATAAAGATCCCTCTCTGTTCAATGGCCATAAGCGCCGAGCATAGACTTAAATTTTACAGCCCTTCACTGTCATTGGTGTCCTCTCCGTATGAGTGAAAGATTCTGAAGCGAGACGTTAAACAAAATACAATTTCGTTACAAATATTCTGATTATAAGAGCATTATGTCTATTCTGACTAAAAAATAATTATTTCTACTCTGACTACATAATCATTATCTTTATTCTGACTAAAACTAATTCTTAGTGACAAATGGCATCATTCGTATTAGAAAAATTAAATCTTACAGTGCCTAGGTGTAGACCGACCATCTTATAAATAATCCACCTTCATGTTCGTCATCTTCATTCATCTATAGTCCATCTGGACAAATCATTATTGGTGATGTCGATAGAGTGGAAAATGAGGACTTGAAATCACTTATTTGAAAAGGTCAAATTCAGAGAATCCGGTCTTGCAATTAGCGGCACAAATTCATCTCTATTACGAATAATGTAAAAGATTATGCCAGACGATGTGTTTCATATGAGTAAGAATTTATTTGATAACTTGTCCGAAGTAAAAAGTATAAAAGGAATATCAAAAATCACGAATTAGACACATCAAAACAAAGTGAGTACTTTATATACCCTTCTGTGTTTAGTAGGCTAGAAGTGAAAAAAGAATTAGATAAGTTACATGAGGGATATGTTTTGGTTCCAAATGACAAAGTTTGTAACAATATTGTCTTTGATTGTAGGCTTTACTATTATAACTGTATTTTAAACTCACTTTGCATGAATTCCACATTTCGTACTCCAACTTATTTTCATTTTAAAAGATAAAATTCTCAAAATCACGCTTCAATTTAAACATATTTAATATACCAGTCAATGGGACGAATGAATATGAGCTACCGTACCTATACTGGAATCATAACTTCACAAAAGTCCTTACACACATAAATATAATACTGGAGCCTGTAAATGTTCTACCAAGGCCCTATCGTTGCTTCTCATGAACATATTTACTGCTGTGAATGAAAAAACGTTAAACGTATTGTACCACAATATATGTCAGAAGTGGTGTAAATCAAATAGAATTATATAACTTTCTGAAGAACATTAAGTAAATTTCAAACCAAGAAACTTTTCTCAAATCAACATCAAAATGTAAGACTTTTCGACACTTGACATGACTATTCCTCATTCTGTCGAGAAATAAGTACAGTGACACAACAAACGTTTATTATAGACAATGCAGCAGAAAATGTGAATATAATTGTCTTAGTAAATACAATGTAAGTATATGCTAGTACATGGTTGTCTAGCTGGAAATCTGATTTTGATTTGTGTGACGAGTTGGAGGTATTATTATACCTAATCCACAGCTGTTTAGGAACTTTGAATGAACCAGTTGTTGCACCCCCTTCACTTCCGCTTTCGTTTCGTTTTTGTCCCCAGGAGAGACAGAAGTTGGACTCGGCATACACAATACCAGTAGAAGACAGATCGACATGCCTGTCGCCAAATACGGCAGCGTTTCATCACCTCTACAGACCAGATGAAAATCAGACACGCTGATGTCGTAAACATTGTTGTCAACATGTATACTGAAGTGTTCATCCTCGGACTTCGGGACTCGGATAGTCAGATACTGGGTAGACTTATCTATCAATTTGTGGAACTTCACAGAGAGGTATCCTATATTGAATAAACAAGGCAATGCATTAAGATCCTACCAAAACCAAACTGCCTACATATACTAGATCAATTGCCATTCCTACGCAAAATGTTAGGATCATAATATATATATACATGGACATGAATGAGACGATGAATTATACATGGTGCTGTGGGGCATTGTGTTTTACAGCGGTGTTTGGGTGAGTTCAACAGAAAGGTAATATAATATACTCTTTACTCAAAGTGTATACATTCTTCTAATAACGGTCTTCTTAAATATGATTTTCACATACAAATAGACTAGGTTTGTGGTAAGAAAACCTCTGCAGAATTGCATTGGTTATAACACTATTTGGGACTGGACTCAGAGACCAAATTCAACAACGCCATCAACAGGCTTATTGTCGTGAGTGAATTAAATTCAGCGGTCACCGCCTTATTAACATTGAGATATGCATATCCCATTGTAAACAATTTAATACATTGAGAAATCCTTAAATTGTATTATCAATATTTAATCTAACCAATGGCAGTTGTAAAGCATTCTATGAGTTTCATCATAACACAATAAGCCCGGTATCCCATAATGTAAATGATATACATAAGTTAGATGTCTTATTTGATAAGGATGTTATCCTGATTGTCTAACGGGTTTATTTATTTATTTATTTTGTTTTATTTTCAGTTTTAAATATGTAAATAGCATACATGTATGTATACAACATACCTTCATATACTATTTTATATTGTATCTGTATAATACTGCTGTCTGTGTATATGTTTTCAGGACCACAATGTAAACTAGTTTTAAACTAATTGTGCTATCCTGTTGCAATAAAGGACATTATTATTATTTATTATTATAAAGGGTATTTCTGTTTACAATGTATATAGAGTCCCAGCTAAGTTTTCCTCTGAGTACAATATATATAGAGTCCTGACTAAGTTTTACTCTGATTACAATGTATATAGAGTCCTGACTAAGTGTTCCTCTGATTACAATGTATATAGAGTCCCGACTAAGTGTTCCTCTGATTACAATGTATATAGAGTCCTGACTAAGTTTTCCACTGATTACAATGTATATAGAGTCCTGACTAAGTTTTCCTCTGATTACAATGTATATAGAGTCCTGACTAAGTTTTCCTCTGATTACAATGTATATAAAGTCCTGACTAAGTTTTCCTCTGATTACAATGTATATAGAGTCCTGATTAAGTGTTCCTCTGATTACAATGTATATAGAGTCCCGACTAAGTTTTCCTCTGATTACAATGTATATAGAGTCCTGACTAAGTTTTCCTCTGATTACAATGTATATAGAGTCCTGATTAAGTGTTCCTCTGATTACAATGTATATAGAGTCCCGACTAAGTTTTCCTCTGATTACAATGTATATAGAGTCCTGACTAAGTTTTCCTCTGATTACAATGTATATAGAGTCCCGACTAAGTTTTCCTCTGATTACAATGTATATAGAGTCCTGACTAAGTTTTCCTCTGATTATAATGTATATAGAGTCCCGACTAAGTGTTCCTCTGATTACAATGTATATAGAGTCCTGACTAAGTTTTCCTCTGATTACAATGTATATAGAGTCCCGACTAAGTTTTCCTCTGATTACAATGTATATAGAGTCCTGACTAAGTTTTCCTCTGATTACAATGTATATAAAGTCCTGACTAAGTTTTCCTCTGATTACAATGTATATAGAGTCCTGATTAAGTGTTCCTCTGATTACAATGTATATAGAGTCCTGACTAAGTTTTCCTCTGATTACAATGTATATAGAGTCCCGACTAAGTGTTCCTCTGATTACAATGTATATAGAGTCCCGACTAAGTTTTCCTCTGATTACAATGTATATAGAGTCCTGACTAAGTTTTCCTCTGATTACAATGTATATAGAGTCCCGACTAAGTTTTCCTCTGATTACAATGTATATAGAGTCCCGACTAAGTGTTCCTCTGATTATAATGTATATAGAGTCCCGACTAAGTGTTCCTCTGATTACAATGTATATAGAATCCTGACTAAGTTTTCCTCTGATTACAATGTATATAGAGTCCTGACTAAGTGTTCCTCTGATTATAATGTATATAGAGTCCCGACTAAGTGTTCCTCTGATTACAATGTATATACAGTCCCGACTAAGTGTTCCTCTGATTACAATGTATATAGAGTCCCGACTAAGTGTTCCTCTGATTACAATGTATATAGAGTCCCGACTAAGTGTTCCTCTGATTACAATGTATATACAGTCCCGACTAAGTGTTCCTCTGATTACAATGTATATAGAGTCCCGACTAAGTGTTCCTCTGATTACAATGTATATAGAGTCCCGACTAAGTTTTCCTCTTTCAATTCAAATAAGTTTCCGACTGGATCTGAACTAGACACCATTCATTCAAAATTTTAGAAAATAATGATTTACAGTGAGACTGTATCAATGAATGACACAGTACCATTGATAAATCAATATAAAAATGTACCTTCAGTGTCCTCCTGTGAGGAAACCCACCGTCCAGTTAACACTCCCCAGTCACCGGATGCTTGCCTGACCATCACAGCACTCTCTCCAAACTGAGGTTCCAAAGTGGCAAAGCAGTGTGGATTTGAGACCTATCAATTTTAAAACAGTACAGTATATGTTGAACAGTTTGTTCGATACTGTAAAAGTTATTATTTACGTTAGGGGGTGGGGATGTGTTTTTTCCAATTCCAACAATACGTGTGGTGTAAAATACGCGGTAACTGAATATGTACATGTATATACTAGTATTATATCAAATATTTATAACTATACGCGTAGGGGAAATTTACGCGCTTACTACGTGACCGCGTAATTAGTGTAAATCCCCCCTACGCGTAAATAGCCACTTTTACAGTAATCCGGGGATAGCAGTGGGTGAAAATTAAACGGTTTAAATTGTTAACCCTGCATATAGAACTGTACCTGGTATGGCAGCGGTAAATGTATGGAATCAACAGCCTTTGCAGAACACACTATTTTCCCATTCTGAATAAACTGAATGTCTGCATTGGAATGGTGAGGGCTATACACAAATCTACAGTCCACTTGCTCATTGCTTTCCTTTCTCATAAATCTATGAAATACACAAATTTATATCAGTGGAATAGTTCTAGTAGGTATATGAATACATTGGTTTAGCAAGTGCGGCAAACGCGAAGCTGATCATCTGCTGTTTCCATTATAAAAATCATAATTATGAATAGCGGTTAAATGCATAACGCAATGGTTAGTTTCTTTGTTATCCCCTCACGCAACTAGCAGCGAAGGGGATATAGAATCGCTAATGTGTCTATGTGTGTCCGTTACAACTTGCGAACAAAATTTAAAGAAACCCCTTGCACTAAGGATTATCACACTTCGCATACTTCTCTGACATTGTAAGAAGATGAACCCTGTTTATTTTCAAGTAAAACATTTTTTTTTTAAATATCGCGTAATTAAACCGTATAAAAACTAAATTTTATGTACGAGTTAACAATAGAGACTTCCTGATAAAGTGAAAGTAAAATTAGAAGAGTAATAGAATGGGGAGCGAGGGTTGCAATAAGAATAAAAAATTTATGAATTCCGGTATATTGACAGCGTGCACGAATTTAGGTAAGTTGGTGAGTTAACGTTTTATTTGTATGTTACCATATTATTGAAAGTTAATGTGCACAAATCTTGTGTATGAATTATAAGTGTCATTCGTCAGCAAACTTTGTGTAATCAAAGTAATGAAAGGTGAAGACAACGAACAGTGATCAATCTCATACCTCCCACAAGCAATACAAAATAGATAGTTCGGCAAACACGGACCCTAGGACACACCAGAGGTGGGATCAGGTGCCTAGGAGGAGTAAGCATCCCCTGTCGACCAGTCACACCCACCGTGATCCCTATTATCTTGATCAGGTAAATGAAGTTATCCATACCGGTAGTCAAAATCATTTTGCCATGCTGATTTTAAACGAGACTGATGGAACCCCTGCACCATCAACTTGTTTGTCAGCAGCCTGCTTCGATTTAAAAACTGACCATACGCAAAACAAGCTCTTGGGCATCGAATCAGTTGAGAGATGTAATGTGATAAACACATTTTTATGAACATCGCGGTTTCATTACCACTCACGACAGTTAACAATATAGAATTAATCCGTGAGGCTTTGGGAAGTACGAGATTCTTGAAAACAAAACAAAAAATGACAAGCTTCAGCGATCTCTCATCACCGGAATATTGTCGTCCCGTTTCATTACGATAAATACTGCTGCGGCGGTTGGTAAAATCCCACAAAATTGGACCTGTTTTGCACTCTGTGTCGAAGCAGTGAGGATTCTTTAACGTGCCCACGCCTCCCGTGACCCATACGTCACCTCTGCTTTTCGATTTGTATCCAAAAGATTCGAGATTGTTAACAGCATGACAAACGGAATGACTTCAGCTTTCTATGTTATGTAGCAATATGTCGTTATCACCTGTATATATTGTGTTTACGTCTCTCAACTGATTCGATACGCTTGGGACGTGTTCTGTATATAATCAGTTTTTAAATCGAGGCAAGTTGTTCTTACAGGGGTTGCAACAGCCTTAAATTTTATGGACGTTATAAGAATCTAATTTTCCAATAAAATCTTCATGGAGGTCAAATGCTGTCTAATATGTTTCATACCAATATTTCGGCCGTTCTCGGCAAACTGATTTTGAATACATATTACCCAGTTTACCTCATCAAAATATAGGACCCACGACTGGTGTGACCGGTCGACAGACGATGATTACACTCGGAGGCACCTGATTCTACCAGGGGTTCGTATTTTCTCAACTCTTAATTTTGTATTCCTTGTAGGTGTTTTGCGATTGATCAATGTGCGTTATCGATAGCTTTTCTAAATGCCAAGCGTTTGACAACGAAGCAATGGCTACCTATATCTATGTCTAAGATTTGACGAGGTCATGGCATGAGCGGGACTCGAACTTAAAATATCCTGTTATGAAGTGAACCCCTGAGCTGCCACGACCATTGCAAAGTGCAATAAAAGTATGTCAACAAACATCATTAGATTGTAATTGTTCGTTCCATTCTACATGTTTACTAATAGTGATGCTACCAGTTTATGTTGATCTATACATGGCTTTTAAAGCCCTAGAAACAAGTGTTGGTTGGTTGCTTTACCTCCAGTTGAGAATTTTGCACTCATATTAAAACATCACCAGCTGTTAGTGAAGTACCTATCCTAAACAAGCACCGTACACGGTTCTTCATGACAGGTGCTTGGTGAAAGAACGCTACTCTAACCTCTCGAGTTTAATGCTGGACCGGACTTTTAAGAATCTTACCGGGGTATCTCTGTTGCGAGGCGAGCAGCCCTAACCACTCACCTATGTTGGGCAACATAACCAGCTCCGCATGCTTGTGGCTCCAAACTCGTTGGTTCTATTGGAAATACTTTATCAACATTGTGTGGCATTGCACACACAGACCAGTCACCTGTTTCCAGGATATAATGTCTGTCCGGGTAAACCTCAGTAATACAGGCAGATAGGTACAACAAGTTTTTATCTTGTCCCTCTAGAGAAACCGTTTTTTGAAAGCGATAAACACTCGAGCGATCTAATAAATCGAGCAGATCAATTTTTCCTTTACCAACTACTTGTTCACGAGAGAATATCTTTCCTTTCCGTACTTTTAAATAAAAAACCAGCCAACGATGGGAGTGGAGGGTACAGGATATTAGTTCATCCACTGTCCACAACATGGTTGGTCCAAAGAGTTCACATGTTGGTTTGGGGATCTTCTTGTCATCCTCTGCGAGAAATATTTGCAAAGTGAAATCATGACCGTAATCGCCATCTGGAATTCTGTCGACTGATAATGATTCTAATTTTAATTCTCTTCCAGATCTCGAGAGACTTTTATCATCAAAAGAAGATGGTGAATACAGTTCCTTTACAGATAAACCGCGATACATTGCCCCTGGAGTATTGAAATCCTCATGGTACATTTCTTGCCACAGTCGTCTGGTGTCTATTGTGGATAATGTTAGTTTGGAATTCGGAGATCTATCTACTGTCGTATCGTCATGGAATAATATTTTCCCAAGAAGGCGAACCGTGTCCTCTTTGTATGCGAAAGGATGCAGCTGGTGGGTATGCCAGATTAAGTCCTGATCGTAACAAGGGACGATGAAGAGTTTGTACGAATTTTTACGAAGGAATAGAAATTTCTGGTATCTCTGTACGGCAAGCGTTAGAAAGCGATGGTCTAGATAGTGGGGAAGCGAGACGTTGTAGTAAAAGTTTCCTTGACGCGACACAGCTGCCTCCAAATTGTACGAAATATCGGAATCCATTTTTATCTCAGACGAAGCTTCCAGCATTTTCTCCTCTGTCAGGTCTACTTCAAAAGGTTCGTTTTTGTATTTCGCATCCCATAAATGTTTAGATCGCTTCAACGCATGCTCCCTATCATGGGAGCGGAACAAGCGATGGTTTATCAGTCCTCCAAATAACTCCTCGCAGTCTCTAATGTATGTAACCGGACACAAGAGATGGCAGTGCCAAAGCCATTCGATATCAAGTGGCGCCGCTAGCCGTTCCTCTGCATGTTCAGCTGCTAAAGGGAGCCACAGTTTTTCATATCTCCTCCTGGTGTTTTGAACAGTTTCTTTAACGCATAGTGCAGTGTGTTGATTGACTTCTCTCAAGAATTCCACTTGTGCCAAGGCGGCGTCTACGAGGTCGACACTAAAGGTCTGGCGTAAGGCCTGGGTTATACATTCCGATCTTGAAACTGAAGAAAGAAAAAAAGATACACCATTTAAGTAGAAATAAAACCCACTTTCTCAACATGGAACTCTTAGCCATAACACATTAACCAGGCGTCACTTGTATCAGAATTTAGGCGGGTTTTAACCAGGTAGAATGTGTGTAGACTAGGTGGATAATGAGGTGTAAACAGACGAAAACAAGAGGCAAATTATTTTACCCTTATTAGATCACACATAGATTGATTGAATATTGTTTTACGTTCTTCCCGAGAATATTTCACTCATATGGCGACGTCACCACTGCCGGTGAAGAGCATACATCCTTTAGCGCCCAGGCAGTAAACTATCAAAAGGGTATGGACACGATTTTTGATAGATGGAAATTGTTAGTTTTGTTATAAAATTGAAGACAATTTATAAATAAAATGTGAAGATAACGAACAGTGATCAATCTCATAACTGCTACAAGCAATACAAAATAGATAGTTGGGCAAACACAGACCCCTGGACACACCAGAGGTGGGATCAGGTGCCTAGGAGGAGTAAGCAAATTAAACATATTTTTACACAGGATATACTTGGTATTCACATAAAATCTGGCTCCCATAATTGTGTCTTTACATATTTAGGAAACCACGTGCGTAGGTTTCTAAAACATATATCACAAGCATTCAACATTTCGACATGCGTTAATGATAAATCAATTTAGGGACCAAGTACAAAGAAGAAAGAACAGGGGGAAATGGTGTACCAGTTTTTGTTTACCAAAGTCATCAACGTTGGGCCGTGCTGATAGTAGAGTTTAAATGTCGCAAAATACACATCTGTGTCAGATGGTATGTTGTGACGTGTTGCACAAATGGGCCGTGCTGATAGTAGAGTCTAAATGTCGCAAAATACACATCTGTGTCAGATGGTATGTTGTGACGTGTTGCACAAATCAAACAGTGTCATACTATTTAAAAAAATTCTAAGTGTTTTTTGTTACAATTTCGTGCCCAAGCCGCTTTAAACAGCAAACTTAAATGCATGTAGCATTACTAAAATGAATGTAACTTGCTTTGAACAAAATTTTCATGATTTGTCATTTATTATAGTGTAGGGGTGGTTGGGTGGATGTATATTGTTTAATGTCCCGCTCCAGAATCTTTCACTCATATGGAGATGTCACAATTACCGGTGAAGGGCTGCAAATTCTGTTATATGCTCAGCACTTACGACATTTGAGCTTGAAGGAATCTTTATCGTGTCACACCTGCTGTGACACGGGGTCTCGGTTTTTGCTGTCTCATCCGAAGGACCGCCCCATTTAGTCGCCTCATACGACAATCAAGGGGTACTGAGGACCTATTCTAACACTGGATCCCCAAATTGAAAGTATTGTTCATAGATTGATCACTGTTCGTTATCTTCACCTTGCATATGTTAGGTATGTGTTTTCCTTCTTTAGTGTGAACCTTGATGTCCACGAAAAATATACCTAAGTGAGTTAAATCGGGTGCTATGGCTAAAAGTCATCTTACGCATGCACAAGTGTACGTTAATCAGGATCGGGGTTCACCGGTTGCTATGAGGAAAACTTTATACAATGGAACCTGACAGGATACAACGTGACGGTACTCAAAGAAGGGGGGGGGGGGCTCAAGGGAGGTAAGTGTGCTAATTCACAATTACACGTTTATGAGGATCGGCAATGTTTCATATACAGTTATCAGGATTTTTTATAAAGTTTTGTAACAGATGGTTTGTGAAAAATAGATTAAAAGGGATGTCATTGGTGAAGTTTCATCAAGCTATTGAAATGAAAACTTTGAGGTCCAGATAAAATACAAGGCTATGTTTAAGGTCAAAGCTACAACTATTTCATATTCATTGTTTCAAGATTAAGAAAATATGGTTTTAAAACTTTTTTTATTTCAGTCTGGAATATTAATTTTCTGTTAGAAAGACACGCTTACGGTCCACGTCCTTTTCTACTGGACAGACACTTGTTTGTACATTGCTTTACGTCCTTATTCGAGAATTCTTCATTCATGTAGAGGCGTCACTAGCTTGAGGTGAAGTGCCACGAATTTTAACCAATGCCTGACGCTCAAGATCGTACAGTGAGACGGGACCATCGTCCTTAATTAAGATCATATTCCAAAGACCCATGATTTTCACCTCTTATGATCGCTGCGGTGGTCTATAAACGGATGTCACTTGCACAATGGCCGTAATCGCCGAACATGGACCTAAATTTGAAGCCCTACACCGGTATTGGTGACGTCTCCATATGAGTGCAACATTCCTGAGAGGGATGTTAAACAAGATATAATCAATCATTAATCACCTCTAATGTTGGATGTCTAGTGCGGACACAGCTACACGTACCAACTATGTCTTAAACGTCTTAGGGTTGACTCGGCGCCGGTGTGGAGGATTCATGTTTGCGTTTATTACGTCCCGTCGAGATTTCTTCACTCAAATGAGACGTCACCAGCTGTAGATGAAGCACCACATCAGACCTATGCTTAGCACTCAGGGTCGTAGCAGTGAGGGTTCTTTATCATGTAAACGCCTGTCGTGATACGGGACTTCCGCTTTGGGGTCAAGCCCAGTATTCTGACGGTCCGATAGTCCGACATATTGACCATCACCAAAATATTTAATTCATAGAGTTAAAATTTATTCATGTCAGGCATTATTTTATAGAAATTACCAGAACCCGCCAAAATCGACACGGCCTGATTATAAATCAGACGATCAATTTCTGACCAAAATCATTCGAGTGTGAACTAAATCCGAGAAACCCGGTATTTATGGAAATTAAAACTGATAACAGTGACTGATGAAATACAGTCAAAATATGTAGTAAATGACCCTACCATCGCAGAGAAATTCAACCAATTTTTTACACGGATGGACAAACATCATCAAGCTTTAAACCGGATTGCTTTGAAATCCGGCCAAACACATAACTTTTTTAAAATAATTATTGCCTTTCAATGTTATGTTTAAATCTCTCCGTGTCTTACTCCCTGACATGATAAAATTCTTACATCGTTTTGAGATCTAACTGACTAGGTCTCTGTGTATGGATATGAATTTAGATAATGAGGCAAATGATATGTTGGTCCAAGGTAAAAGACTGCTACACGTGTTGTAAGTTTTAATCTGTATAATCAATCAAAACAAAATTAGTGTTACAATGAGCTGTCGCGTACAATAAGTAAAATTTAAGAAAAAAATTGTTCACATTAATGGTATGATTTGGCAAAAATAACATTCATTCATACATTCATAATACTTGCAATAACCATGTTTGTTGGCAAAAAAGGGAAAGAAAAGAAAAAACGGCTAAAAAGCAAACAAAGGAAAAACAGCCCCGGTGTCGTTATCCAGGTGATTCGAGACCTTATAGGAAGTGACTTAATTGTATAAGAGGTTATTTGGATAAGGTGTGAAATATGCCCCGATTAAAAAATATATTACAAATGAAGTATATTATGCTGCTAAATCCCCTCTAAACAAAATTTGGAATAAAACTCAAAATATCACTAAGTAATCGATTGAGATTGTAAATTACAATGTCATGTCATTAAACGGCGTCCGTTACGAAGAAAATGTTTACACTAGTTTATATCAAAGTTATTTTTAGGAAATGCAGCCTAGTAACAACATGTTTATTCCATTCCTAATAAATTTATAATGTGTATAACATAGATATTCAGATAATGTCAGCTAATACTGTAAATATTTGTATGTTTGTACGACTTTTACTGACCCCCTTTTTTCGGTTTTCCGCTGTAGGACATCATTCTCCTCACTAATACCATATTACCAGACCCAACTTATCAGAATGCCTGTTACTCAAACACATGCCTGTGGTATAAGCTGATATTTGAAACATAGAAGGAATGCTGTTTTAAAACAACTTTCCATTTATCTGATTTCTTAGTAAAAATGAGAATTATAACCAAATTTCCCCTTATTATGCAATTTTTTGCAATATAATTAACATATACCAGTGACTAACAAAATCGCTAAAAAATGTAACATTATACAAATATTGCTGTTTGTTTTAGGTCAATACAGTGATTAAGCAGCCTGACTAGTACAATATTCACCGAGCACAAAGGACGAGGTGAATACTGTACGTCAAAGATGACTAAATCATCGTACGGACTGAAAAAACCCCAGCAACATTCAGTTTATTATATGACTTAATGATTAAATTATACAAACTCATTAAGTTACCCATGCCATCTTACTTGTTGATATACCGGCCCGTGGGAATACCGGCCCGTCGGACTATCAGACCGTCGGAATACCGGACCGTCGGACTATCTGACCGTCGGAATACTGGGCGGTCACCACTAAGCTACCGCGACCGGTGGGTGGGAGATTGAACCAGGACTTTCCGGTTACAAAGCGAGTACTCTCACCCCTAGGGTAACACTAGAGCACCGCGATCACTAGTTAAGTTACTACTCGCACCACTAGGGTACTGCGATCAATAGTTGAGTTACTATTTCGTGAATAAGGATTTCTATCATTTTGAGAGACAAGGCATGAATATAAATGTGAAATTGAAAATTAAAGGATCGGCTGATACAATGTGCATGGGACTCCATTGAAGTCGAACATGTTGACTAGGGAACTTTGAACAGCCTGCGGACTCGTGTTTCGCACCTTGGTCTGGTTAATCGTCAAACCTTGAAGTTACAAAATCATTGAGTTTCTGAGCTACGAGTATATTTTTTTAATACCTTTACTGTCTGTTTTTTTATCATCGCCGTACCTGCTTCAAACCAGTGTTTTAACCTCTGACCCCGCAAACACTTCATGGGAACGGTATATATGTTGTCTTGGTGTGTTTACATGACAAAGGAGTTCACAAATACACATATCTATATTTGATCAACATCGTTATTTATTCTCTATCGGTATTACAATTGTCATTCAAAAGTACTACGATCCTGTGGGGATCCGGGTTAAAATAGGTCCTCATTACCCCTTGCTTGTCGTAAGAGGCGACTAAATGGGGCGGTCCTTCGGATGAGACCGCAAAAACCTAGGTCCCGTGTAACAGCAAGTGTGGCGCGATAATGATCCCTCCCTGCTCAATGACCATAAGCGCCGAGCATAAGCCTAAATTTTTACAGCACTTCGCCGGCAATGGTGACGTCTCCATATGAGTGAAATATTCTTGAGAGGGACGTTAAACAATATTCAATCAATCAAAAGTACTATAAAAGTGTTCTTTTCAATTAAACGTACTGCATACATAGTATATAATCACAACCCAAATACATAGTAGATATATACAGTATTCAGTTACGTACTTTATGAGAATGATGAGTACTCACGTATTTTGCCATCCACAAATGATATCCGTGCAGCTGTGTTCTCCTCCGTCACTTCCGTCATTGTGATCTGGAAAACGCGAATATGAAATACGTATTACATACAACAGTGAGTGTGACTCCTGCCAATTAAGTCAATAGATTGAACTATATATTGGAATATATATACTTAGAGAGAGAGGAGGGGAAGGGGATACTGAAAGGCCACGATACTGTTGGGAGAGAGAGGGGCACTGAAAGGCCACGATACTGTTGGGAGAGAGAGGGGTACTGAAAGGTCACGATACTGTTGGGAGAGAGAGGGGGGCACTGAAAGGCCACGATACTGTTGGGAGAGAGAGGGGTACTGAAAGGCCATGATACTGTTGGGAGAGAGAGGGACACTGAAAGGCCAGGATACTGTTGGGAGAGAGAGGGGCACTGAAAGGTCACGATACTGTTGGGAGAGAGGGGGGGGGGCACTGAAAGGCCACGATACTGTTGGGAGAGAGAGGGGTACTGAAAGACCACGATACTGTTGGGAGAGAGAGGGGTACTGAAAGGCCACGATACTGTTGGGAGAGAGAGGGGCACTGAAAGGCCACGATACTGTTGGGAGAGAGGGGGGCACTGAAAGGCCACGATACTGTTGGGAGAGTGGGACATTGGAAAGGCTACGATACTGTTGGGAGAGAGAGGGGCACTGAAAGGCCAGGATACTGTTGGGAGAGTGGGACATTGGAAAGGCTACGATACTGTTGGGAGAGAGAGGGGGGCACTGAAAGGCCACGATACTGTTGGGAGAGAGAGGGGTACTGAAAGGCCACGATACTGTTGGGAGAGAGGGGGTAACACGTCTCTTTATCAAGAGACATACATACATATTATATAAACAAATACCACATACTACACATTACAAAAAACCCTGACAAATATTAATCGTAATATACGTCTCTTGACAACCAACAGTGTGGTAGCCTTCCCAGTGCTTCTATCAATTTCTTATTGGTCTTTTATCTTTACACTTTACTTTTAAGAGCGGACACTCTAAGTAATATATATATATATATATATATATATATATATATATATATATATATATATATATATATATAATTGAAAAGAAGGAAACTATGCAGTTCCAAAGTACATGGAAATCACTAAGGCCTTCTGAATCCCCAGGTGATGACAAATTGAAAATACATACATACTTACATACATGTACATAGACGTTTGTAATGATTATTCTATTTCTAATATATTTGCGTGAATCAAATGTATGATAGACGTACAACATTTCTAAGATAATATAAACAACTATCCATTATTGGGAAATATAATCAATTTCAAAATTCTCGGGAAATATACATTAATTACACATTATTAGGTCATTATCTGTAAAACAGAGTCTGGCTAAATCTGCGACAAACAAATATTAGGACAGAAGCCATAAAAATATTCCAAGAGGTAATAGAATTTGTACATTATGCAATCTTAAATGAGATAGAAGATAAATTTCGTTTTATTTTAAAATGTCCTTTTCATAACGAATATCAACAACAAAAAATACAAAAAGCCAGTGTCTTCAAATTCGTAAAGCGTTTTAGTGTAAATAAAACAAAAGAACTCAGTAATTTAGAAAAGTTCCTACGACAGACTACACAATCACGATCCTCATGTACATGTAATTTATTAAATGCTGTACTTGTAACGACACATCATTTACGTGAATTGTTACAGTATATGCATGTTGAAATGCATTGATTGTATTCTTAGCTTCTGAAAAAATGTCTATTGATATAGTATGGGTGTGAACATGTGTTTCTGCATGCTTACTTTTGTGATCTTCTGTATTTTATTTTGTCTGTGATAGTCGGTTTAAGAGTTCTGTAGAGCTCATGTTATTTGTTTATGTTAGTACACAGTGCTGACTTTAAATAACATTTACTCACATATATACTTACCTCAAAAGTTGGATATGTATTTCTACTCACCCTCTACTGTCTTATTTGTACATACATGCATTCGTATTTAAACCGATGAGATGTACATATAACTTAAGGAAATAAAGATTCTGAATCCGCGGTAATTCATACACAATATAATGAACATATAATGCATGTACATGCATGTAATTTATTTATACACGATTCGTTCTGGTTTCATATGTTGGCACCGTGACACACACACAGCTCGCCTAGTAGGGAAATATGTGAGCGGATCTAAAGATATGATTAAAATCATAACGATCGATGGTGATTTTAAACACTCGCACCAGCTCACACCTGAATACGGGTATTACAAAATGTACATAGAATTGATAGAGACCACAAGATTTATCTATTTACCGAATCTTTAAAAAGAAAATCTAAGCCGTGTAAAAACGGAAATAACATACCGATACGCACTACCTGGTCTACGGTCAGGTTTTCTCTGGACCAACGACACCCTGTAGGATTGTTTACTTCGTCCCGAAATGAAAGAGTCTCTCAGGTAAACAAAGAAAGAGTTCCCTCAAGGAGGATAACTCTAAAACTTCTTCCAATATATTAGGCGGATCTCAAAACTCATGATAATGCTTTATATAGATCAAACGAATCAAATTAACCTACGATCAGTGCATACCCGTACCTGTCATTTCCTTATCCACTGTGTTCAGTACTAGCCTGCGGTTAACTACCCATGTACGAATATTTAATGTGTCAACCTGGATATGTCAAATTGGTGGATTAGGATATTTTTCCGGGGTCGGCGATCTGAAAGGTTTAATAAACAAAACACATGCGTATTTAGGAATATGAATCGATAAATCGGCTAATAATTCGGTTTTACATTGAAATACTTGGATAAAACCACTGCCTCGAAATATTCTCTAATCAGCTTCCTCCTGTATATTACCAAGTAAAACAATTCCTCTTGATATTTTTAATAGTTTTGAACAGTTGCACATTGAACCAGTGCACAAAATAATTCCAAAACAAGTTGACATATACACAATCATAAAATAGCACTGTTTCACAATTACAAAATGTACATAGATTGTATTTACATTTGCATGTACATTGCTTTTGTCTTTGACATTTTTACCAATTGAAATGATATCAATAACCTCGTGGATTCGCTTCAGTTGTGAACAATGCACGTGTCCTTACAGATAAATATGATACGTTTATATTAACGATTGGGAATTCCAACAGACATGAAACTATAGAATGTAGATATAAAAAATGAATTTCTGCATTGGAAATTAATGAAGGTATTCATGAACTATAACGCTGCGCGTCGGCTCACCTTTTCTAACTCTCTAATGCGCTTCTTCAAAAGCATACCGGCGAGAAACATTAAAAATGAAATTAATTTCTGTTAAAATTATCTGAAAGTTCAATTTTTCTAAAAAGATGAATCGGAACAGATATAATTCATTGGTACTCGGTATTGAAAATACTAAAAAAAAAAAAATAATAATAATAACGTATCTAAAATTAGATTTTTTTATTTGAGGTTTACTGAACGAAAGAGAGTTTCTTTGAGATTCTCTTACAATTCACATTGAATTGGAAAAAGAAAGTGGTGGGTTTTTTTTTCGTCTTCTTTCTTTTATTCCCTTATTGCACGTGTTACATTATCGATGTCGTGGCGGTTCACGTTGGTGTTAATCCACATGCAGATTTAGGTTCACACCAGTACGGGTTGCGCATGCTTGTTACATAATGTTCAGTATAAACATATCATTATCAGCTTCCACTCTTATTTATAGAGATTTTAAAATCGCTTACACAGAGATACTAAATAGTTATTTGGGGGGAGGAGGGGTTTCAATGAATGAATTCATGATTATATAAATGAGTAATGCGATACGTGATCATCCACAGGATATAGGTCGGACGGTTTGTTTACAGTTTTAAAGACAAATATGTGACTCTGCCTGAGGATTTACCCGGTAGCTTTACACATTGTAATTTCTATATGATATTACGCCAAATATCGTAACTATAAGCCCGCAATGTAGCCGCGAGTCCAACGTCTCTAATATAAGATTACGATAAAGCTCTGTTCCGTCTAGTTCCTACTAAACATTTGCATGTATACATAGCTGTAGCAATGATCATTACAACAACTGTGCACCAATGAAAAAGGTATGTGGATTTCCCCTTTTCTCGTGCATTTTGGGGTTTTGTTGTAGTATGCGATTGTAGCATGCATAGGTATGTTTATATGCATAAATTGCAGAGAGACCAATATATTTTCTTCTAACCTTACACCGACTCTCAATCTCTATTAGATGGGTAGAACATGTGTCTTGAATTAGATAGCCCGAAAAATTGACTATAAAGAAACAAGGGGGGAAAACTTGATATGTTTGATAAATGCTTACCGCAAAATCTTGACATTTCCGCTGGTTTTACCCGAGATATCTTTATCAATTGAAATGATGGCCATTTTATAATGTGAACACTGTATGTATGAATCTTGGTGAATATTAGTACAACTATCTTAATGGCTGGGAATATTCAGACAGAAATGAAAGTAAAATATAAATATAAAAATGATTTTCGTATTTCAAAAATGCATGAGATCTCCCGGTATGAACAGCAACGTTAGACGCCAGGGTATTTTTTATTCAGGCGTATAAAGCTTGGCAGTTCCTGCCCCCATTTATTTTTTGAAATGATATTTATTACTTTTAAATATGTACAGCTGTAGTAGATCTATAGTTTGCATTGAAAAATATGTTCTTCCTTTCTCTCTTTTTTGCAATTCATTTTCCCCTTCTTTGTAAAGGGTGGGAGATGCATCGTTGAGGAAGGCATTTTTGTCTCTGTGTTTTAATTGTTTGCTTGTTCGTTTGGTGTGTGTTGTTTTGGCTTTTTTGTATTTTTGTGGTGGGAGGGGTGGTTTTGTTTAGGTGTGTGTACGTGTGTTTATGATTTATTTATAAGTGTATTTGTTTACTAGTATGACGCAAGAGTATTTAACTGAAATCCATGGCATGTGGTAATCGATGTAAATTGATTTGCGTGATAAACATACATGTACCTCATTATTTAAGAAACATCCTAAACATGCAACGCTTAAATCATGTAATAGTGCATGCATGTCACGTTTTATTGTTCTTCAACATGTCGTTCAGCATGCTTTGTAACAACGACAGCCGAATTGATGGAATGTGACTGGTTAATTTGACAATGAGTTATCAGCATGTTTTGTCTATACACATTTTAGGAGGAAAGCTATGATTAAAATGAACATTTGCATATCCAGTACTTTAGGCGGGAAAGAAATTCCTCGCACGGGTTGGGATAAATATTCGCCATTACATGTATGTTGCGTCCTTGTATGTCCACCTGCATTAAATGTCCGCCCAATTTTGGGCCGAACTGTCATTATATGTCCGCCTGCACTAAATGTCCGCCCAATTTTGGGCCAAACTGTCATTATATGTCCGCCTGCACTAAATGTCCGCCCAATTCTTTCCAAAGTGTCATTATATGTCCGCCTACTTTTTAAACAAACAATTACAGTATGTGCGCCTATAAGAATTTGATTACGAAATAACGTCGGTGTAAAAGACATAATATTTCGAATTCAAGCAGCGTGACGTTTGCAATTCTATCTTATGTATCACTGTATAAAAGACAGTGCGACGTACATGTATGTAAATGCACCATTAGTATCATTACAAATATTGGCAGTGTTGTGAATGCAAATTGAATCCATGTATCTTCATTTTACACGCATGGGTAGCGAGACGCATACAATTTAATCATGCATATCATCAAATCAACAGAATTAAGTTGTGACATACATGTATGCATTTCATCAATTCATATCAATACATATAAAATTAGTTCAAGGTATGTAAATTAAGAATATATATTTACATATTATCATAACCTTTTTCCGTGGCGGGGGATTCGACATTTGGTAAGAAGAAAAATAAACATAAAAGATTTATAGTTCAACCCAGAACTTGGTGGCGGTGGTGGTGGAGGTAGGTGGGTAAGTGGTTGGTGGTAGTGGTGGTGGTGGAGGAGGTAGGTGGGTAAGTGGTTGTTGTTGGTGGTGGTGGTGGAGGTAGGTGCATGGGTAAGTGGTTGTTGTTGGTGGTGGTTGTGGTGGAGGTAGGTGCATGAGTAAGTGGGTGGTGGTGGTGGTGGTGGTGGTGGTGGAGGTAGGTGCATGGGTAAGTGGTTGGTGGTGTAGGAGGAGGTAGGTGGGTAAGTGGTTGTGGTGATGGAGGTAGGTGGGTAAGTGGTTGTGGTGGTGGTGGATGAGGTAGGTGGGTTTGTGGTGGTGGTGGTGGAGGTAGGTGGGTAACTGGTGGTGGAGGTAGGTGGGTAAGTGGTTGTGGTGGTGGTGGTGGTGGTGATGGAGGTAGTTGGGTAAGTGGTTGTGGTGGTGGTGGTGGTGGTGATGGAGGTAGTTGGGTAAGTGGTTGTGGTGGTGGTGAAGGTAGTTGGGTAAGTGGTTGTTGTGGTGGATGAGGTAGGTGGTTGTGGTGGTGGTGGAGGTAGGTGGGTAAGTGGTGGTGGTGGTAGTGGTGGAGGTAGTTGGGTAAGTGGTGGTGGTGGTGGTAGGTGGGTAAGTGGTTGGTGATGGTGGAGGTGGTGGAGGAGGTAGGTGGGTAAGTGGTTGGTGGTGGTGATGGTGGTGGAGGAGGTAGGTGGGTTGACCCTTTATTGCATCGATTAAATTCATCGGTTCATACTCTCATATCCACTACTTTATATGTATATATAAATGATGTTCAATATTCAAAGCATTCGATCAAAACGTAACATTCGCACTCCCATAGGTATAGATCTGTGGATTGCAAGGGGGACGGGTTTCATTTATTTCAACCCCCCACCCCGCGATCAACAGTCCTGCAGTTACACTCTGCAATGAGCAAGATGGACGATGAAAATTTGTTTTATCGTTTATTTTCCATGTCAAAAATGTATCATCATACTGTAATTCACACTATTATGCACATATATCTGAGTGTATTTCCAAATTCAAAGTTCGAAAGAACGCTTGCATCGATTTCTTTGTTTACTTCCAAGGAGTGGGTCATTCTTCTCGTGTTTCTGCCCCTTACCTTAGGGAATTGGATGTTGCCTTCACTCAACAGCTCCCCTGAAACAACATCACATTGTATGGGTAAGACCTTCACATTGCATCGGTAAGATTTTCACATTGTAAGGGTAAGACTTTCACATTGTATGGGTAAGACTTTCACATTGCATCGGTAAGACTTTCACAATGTATGGGTAAGATTTTCACATTGTATCGGTAAGACTTTCACATTGTAGGGATAAGACTTTCACATTGTATCGGTAAGACTTTCACATTGTATGGGTAAGACTTTCACATTGTATGGGTAAGACCTTCATATTGTATGGGTAAGACCTTCAGATTGTATGGGTAAGACTTTCACATTGTATGGGTAAGACCTTCACATTGTATGGGTAAGACCTTCACATTGTATGGGTAAGACCTTCACATTGTATGGGTAAGACTTTCACATTGTATGGGTAAGACCTTCACATTGTATGAGTAAAACCTTCACATTGTATGGGTAAGACCTTCACATTGTATGGGTAAGACCTTCACATTGTATGGGTAAGACTTTCACATTGTATGGGTAAAACCTTCACATTGTATGGGTAAGACTTTCACATTGTATCGGTAAGACCTTCACATTGTATCGGTAAGACTTTCACATTGTATCGGTAAGACCTTCACATTGTATGGGTAAGACTTTCACATTGTATCGGTAAGGCTTTCACATTGTATGGGTAAGACTTTCACATTGTATGGGTAAGACCTTCACATTGTATCGGTAAGACCTTCACAATGTATGAACAGGAACACGTTTCGTCGCAAACATCAAACTTGGCCGCAATTTCTTGGTAACCTTTAAGATTATATAAAACAAACCATTGAGAAACCTTCATGTTTTTGCATCTAAGCTTATTCAGTCCCGGGGATAGTCTTTCATCATAAATGTATTGGTAAGGTTGTGCTTCATATAATAACATGCCGGTCTCAAATGCTTGGGTAAGATTCTCCAATAGCGACACCACATGGAAGGAGAAGGATGTCCCTCACATACCAGTCTCGTATAACGACAACACACGGACGAAGAAGGCTGTCCTTCACATAATTAGCTGCAGAACTGTAGCTCTCTCTGAAACAATATTGACGGAACAGAGAGCTACTGATCCACCCCTTATAAAAACCTTCGATTTACGGTGCACAAAAAGTTGCGTACGGTTGAAGCCTGATATCGTTGTATTGTTGTGTTGTTGTCTCATAAATTTTATATTAAAAAAAATTCTCAACATATTTTCCTACTATACTTGTGTCCAAACATACCTTCAAATATTCATTAAAGCCCCATACGACCCGAAAACGCACAGCTTCAATTCATTTCGTTTGTTGACGTACCCATGTTGAACTTCCTACACAACAGTTTTTCAACCTCCACGGTTAAGACTTTCCACATAAGATGGTTTCACATTGTATGGTTAAGATTGTCGTACACACACCGTTTCACATTACATGGTTAGGGCTTCCATCATTTAACGCTACACCTGTAGTACTACATGTAGTATAGGGAAGACACATCAATCAAAGGGCGCTGTTCCGAGACCTATCGTGTTCATATAGAACCAGTCACTCTCTCTCTCTCTCTCTCTCTCTCTCTCTCTCTCTCTCTCTCCTCCTCCTCCTCCTCCTCCTCCTCCTCCTCCTCCTCCTCCTCCTCCTCTCTGTGTTTCCAATTATGCACTCTGACACTTTACATGTACACTGTACGTGTAATCATAATGCCTTCTCGGTACATGAAAGTATCATGTACCGATATACATGAGGGCTCACGGCGGGTGTGCCGGTCGACAGGGGATGCTTACTCCTCCAAGGCACCTGATCCCACCTCTGGTATCTCCTGAGGTCCGTGTTTGCCCAACTCTCTATTTTGTATTGCTTATAGGAGTTATGAGATTGGTCACTGTTCCTTATCCTCGCCGTTTATACCGGTATTTAGCTTTCGAGAAGGCCACTATATCAAATAATTTTTTTCTATTGTTGATAATAATTGCTTTATATAACATGGTTATTACTTTGATTTTTATATCAGTACCTGGTTTAGATGGGGAGTCTCCATACTTCTTCGGAACATCGGATTTGGCATGTGTAACAACGAAAGGACGATTCCACTTAATTGTGAAACGATCAGTCCAGATGAATTCCGAGAGAAACAGAACCCGGAGAGCAGCACAAACAAGGCACGTGTTCTCTCCTACACACCGGTGGATTTATTATAAAGGGATGTTCTATGAATGGGGAACTGACGGGGGAACGAAAACTCGCTTGTTTGGATTCTTGAATGACGCTAAGAGTTACAGCATAAAAACTGGACTTCCGTACAAAGGGGAGACATGTGATTGGTTAATGGAATCTATGCCTGCGGGTTACTCAAGTGTATCGGTTGAGTGTCTTATGGGTTGTACAGCAAATTACTGGACTGTGTCGGGCGATTACAACATTTTACAAAATAACTGCCATCATTTTGCAAACACCATTTCAAATATTCTGTGCTCTAATATTTGTCCTGAATGGTGTTTCAACATTTTGTGACGTAAGAAATGTGTTGTGCTTGTAATGATAATGGATGTGTACAATCTGTTATTTCCCAGTTTGACTATATGATAATTTGGACTTAACCAGCTAAGTATGTACAAATATAGAAATAGAGAAAATATCTAGAACATGGAAACTAATTGTAACAAAACGTTTCTTTTCATTTTTAGATAGCTTGATATATTCTTAAACACATACAAAAAGTTTATAAAAAGATATGGACGAAAAAGCTGCTATTTTGAAGCTAAAACACTATTCAATTGATGAAAACAAATCGTCAGTTGTAGTAGAATTGTATGGAGAAAGGGAATCAGTTAGCTAAACGAGTGAAATGTTTTCGCACTTACACTGTACATGTAAGTATAGATATTTTCATACACTGTAGATGATATATCGTTGCTTAAATTGTTAGGTCCCAGAGCGCTTTCTTTGGTGTTTGAGGGATATGATACCATAACTGGCTATCAAAACCTATTACATTTATACTATGACTCTGAAAAATGGTGTAATCTGTGTGTTGTTGTGTCCAAGAGTCCGTATTTACCCTCTCCTCAGTTTGTATTATTTATAGGATTTATGATATTGATCACTTTTCGCTATCTTCATTTGTTCATGTATCTTATAACGAACGTATTGATTTATCATTGTCGATTATCAAAATAATTCTATCCTTAATAAAACTCCATTGCACTAATCCGATGAATGAAAGATGAAGATCAATTTCCCAACTCCTATAAGGAATACAAATGTGTGATATCTCGAAGTATAATCAGACACCAACCATTCTGTTAGAGCCTGTGCTCTAGATTTTGTATTATACAGCGAATGATAACGGGATGCTGAATACAATATCCTACAGGCGTGCTCAAGGAGACTTTCAAATTTTTACACTGGGCGATGTGTCAGCCATAATGATCTCGTTATAGTTTACATGTATATTCATGGAAGAACATACTGTAAATCAATTTGTATTTGCGGCTACTTTATGTTGTAAGCTCGTTCGCAGTGAGTAATTTTCGCGATCCAGCATTTTTGGAGCCTATGTCAAACATTCAAGGACTGGTCCTCGACGGGAAATATTCGCGACAATGAGGTTCGCGCGAATTTTTCTCGCATACGAATAAAAGTTGGTTTTCAGTATATCGAGCATCAAGTATCGTCGGGGACAGAGTATCGACCAGCAGAGATACATGTTGGAAGGTTAAATGAAAGTAACCAAAGACTACTAACTGAAGTGATTGATTGATTGATTGTTTTGCTGTTTTCTGCCACACTCAACAATTTTTCAATTATCTGGTGGCGCCCAGTTTTTATTGGTAAAAGAAAGAACCCAGACACAATCTACCTGGGAAGAGACCACCGACCTTCCGAAAGTAAATTGGGAAACTTTCTCACTTCCCGGCGCGAGCGGGATTCGAACCTGCGACGACAGAGGGTGAGAGGCCGTGTGACTGAAGTGGCATACCGGCGAAGCATGACCCCTAGGTGATATACATATATCTATGTGTGTATGTTCAAACATTATAACCATACCGTGGCGTTGTGTTTTACAGAACCACACTCGTTCTTATCAGTAACCGAAAAATCACTCGAACGTCGATCGAATGTAAAAATTACATTGAATCGATACAATTATTCGCCGGATATGCGCATGCGTGATGAAGTTAAAGCCTAGAACAGAGATCATGCATAACAAAAGTTATTAAAGTCTCATGCACTGTAATACATCAACATACAAGTGGAAATTGATAGAAGTAGAGTATCTGAGGTATATAGCTACTATTGTTTTAACCACAGGTGCAATGCAATGATGGTAGATTTGTATCTGTGTAAATATATGTAAGAAACAGGCATGGATCCAGCCATTTTGTCCTTAGCTAGTTCTCACCCCTCTTAAAAACACAACACACACCCTTTAACAGCAGAAAGACATAAAGGGGGAATTTGGGTTCTGATTTGGAAAAATAAATCTTTTCTATCTCGGTACAATACCCACCATCATGCAATTTTATTGGAACTTGTGACAAGACATACTAGCGGTTTAGATCAGAGACGAGATGTAAAGAAGCGGATGAAGATGGCGCGGACACATTTACCCTAGCTAATGGCGTGCAATATTACGTTAGTGGTGAATATAAGAAACACCGATGACAGGGTCTCCGTAAGATGACTGAACCAAAATGGCGGTAAACCCCAATCAATAAATCAGAATAACAGAAAAAATCCAGATTATATCAGCAAAGAGCTTGTGTTGTGGTAATCAATGAAGTTCATATTCATCAGAATGTAGGGCATAAAAATGTTAAGATAACGAACAGTGATCAATCTCATAGATTCTATGAAAAATACAACATTGAGAATGGGGCAAACACGAACCCCTGGACACACCAGAGGTGGAATTCTATGTGTAGGAGGATTATGCATTCCTTATTGAACGGTCACACAGCTAAAAGCTCCTTATCTTCATCAAGTAAAAGGAGTAAACCGTTGTCAAATCAGTGTGTAAAGAACAACCTAACAATTGGTATTTGACGTAATGACAGGTATTATTTGCAAATAAAATCATTATAAAAAGTACAGGATGTATGAAATGCTAACTTTAAACGAGACTGTTTAAACCCATGTAATATTACCTAATTATCAATAGCCTGTCTCAATTTAAACATCATACACAGAACATGGCTACGTCAACGAACGAAATCATGAAAAGCTGCGAGTTTTCGGGTCATACGGTGGAGGTTGAAAAAATGTTGTGTAGGAAGTTTAACATGGGTACGTCAACAAACGAAATGAATTGAAGCTGTGCGTTTTCGGGTCGTATGGGGCTTTAGTGAATATCTGAAAGTATATTTGGACACAATTATAGTAGGAAAATATGTTAGGAATTTTTTAATATTCGATTTATAAGACAGCACAAGAATACAACGATATTAGGCCTCAACCGTGCGCAGCTTTTTGTGCGCCACAAATCGAAGGTTTTTATAATGGGTGGATCTGTATCTTTCTGACCTGTCCCAATATTTTCTCAGAGAGGCAGATACAGTTCTGCATTTAGTGCCTGGAGAAGTATGTATCGCTTGTCGATCAATCACTCATGCCATGCATCATATATCTTGATAAAATAAACAAAGAAATCCGTAGGTATTATTAGTATTAATAGAACGGTCTAACAATAATTGATATCAAACACGCCAGAAAGCATTCGACCTAATGACAGGTGTCATTGGTTAATGACATTGTTATAACGACCACAGAATTTGTGAAATGTTGATTTGAAACGAGATTGTTGAATCCCCTGCGAGAGCAACGTTTTTGTCAATAGTCTACCTCGATTTCAAAACTGACCAGACGCGGAGCAAGCTCTTGCGTATCGAATCAGTTGAGAGAAATAAACACCATATGCAAGTGATAATCGAATATTTCTACATAAGCATGGGAAGTTGACGATGGAGAAGCTAAGTCATCACGTTTATGATAATTTGAGTGATTAGTTTAGTGTCAACATATATTTTCAATAAAATATCTAAATATGAAAGAAATGTGGAATACTAGTATTCGGTGGTGCCTTTTATTTCAAGTTATTTGACCTGGTAACATGCACTTAGTTTTTCCCACGGGTGTGTGGTTCAAAAGATGATTTTTTGAACATATTAGATATATTGCATTTTTGCCCCACCAGTTCCGCCCCGGGGTGAAGGAATCTTGAAATTCATAATTTATGTTCCTCTTGTCCCAAAATTGCTTCAAAGTAAACTTGATAGGAATTGGATGGGCCATCAAGAAGTTAAAATTGTTATTAATCTATACAGTTAATAATCATGACTATTTTGGCCCCATCATGGTTATGCAAATCCCCTTACCCCTGTAATCGTTAAATTTACAATTTTGGTAAAGGGCTACCTGTTTAATGTAGTGTGAACAAGTGATAATAATAAACATTGATCAATCTCAAAAATCCTATAAAGAATACATAATTTACAAAGGTAAATAAGGACCCCTGGAAACATATATGTCTAGGGGGAGTAATGATCCCGTTTACCTGTCACGCCCGCCATGAGACCTATATCCTGACCAGGTAAACGGAGTAATTCGGCCGAACAATTGATATGAAACACGTCGGACAGCATTCTACCCAGTGATCATATAAAGTCGTTATTTAAAAGTTTCACACATAAACACCAGAGGTCCCACAGTGGAGTCAGAACCTTTACTTTTGGAATTTGTCGGAGGTTCTTACTCTACATGACTTTGCAAATATTTTTGTAGAAACGTTTGATTGAGATATTAGACGAGTTTTGAAAATTGGTCCTATTTTGGTAGTTTTCCCTTGCGTTTAAGGTCCAAGGGGAGCAGAAGGCTTGCAAGTTACAATATGTGTTTCTCCTGTGCAAAAGGTGCTTCATACCAAATTTGAAAAGAATTAAGTTATTGAGAAGTAAACAATTGTTAATGCGCGACGCCCGATGAAGGACGCACACGAATATGAAATACTTCACATTGAAATTAATATCGTTTCATAGGGAACTCTCACCGGTTAACATTTCAAACGTTGTCTGAGCTAGCGTGGATATTTTTATTCCTATATAACGTGTATCGTGAGATGACAGCAACACCATTCTTAGTTCAATTGAGATATAACTCAACCGAACTTTTCTAATCACATATTGTCCAGAATTTGTGCATCTCTCTGTAATCTTTATACAGTTTTACATATTCTCCATAACTACTGGGCGAATCTTTACGAAAAACTTGCTATAAAGCATCCAGGTGTAAAGTTGAAAAAGGGGAATTCTTTCCAAAGGTCACACCCTTTTCAAAATAAAGAATCAAGAATATAGGGTTATTGAACTTATATTGATGAATATTGTCAAGAGTTGGCTGTGAAAATGCACGGGCTTGTTCAATAACCCTTTTAATATATAGTTAAACTATTTAATAGTTAAATTATATCCCCTTTCCCTCAAAATACTCCAAAATAAACGAGAATTCATCAGTATTGGCATTTAAGGTGAAGGTGTGCTATATCAGCATGCATTTCTTAACTTTTCAATATTAAACCCGTCATTAATGCATGAAGCAAACAGATTTTGTGAATTGGGACATCATAATGTATGTACAGTAAAACATTTTCTTTAAATAAATGAATATGATATCGAATACCGACTCTACCAGATTCAGAGGACCGTCGTCTGCCATTTTGGCTTGTTTACTTCGTTACGGTAACTTCAATATTGAACGCTCATACTCGGAATGTTTCGGGCGCACAAAATCTACCCAATGCAACGTTAGCGTTCAATAAATTCTCAGGATATTTAACGCTAACATTCTCTAGATTCTACGCAGATTTTATAATATACTATTTATTAGCTATATGATAAATGGTAATATCATGGTGGTCGCAAGGGAGTTACAATGGAAGTTTTACATGGGATGGGATCTCGGTTGAGGATCAAAGTTTTACATCAGACAAAATCTTTAAATCATCTTGTTCTCAATAGGAGGATAAGTATGCATGTCAATGTGCAAATATAGATAATGTAGATTTAATATTCATCAAATCAATTCCATGGGGTAGGTTTGTGTGCACAATACGAATTCAAAGTTTGATATGAGAATGCATGCGTGACCGGTCGACAGGGGATACTTACTCCTCCTAGGAACCTGATCCCACCTCTGGTATACCCAGGGGCCCATATTTACCCAGTTCTCTGTTTTGTATTGCTTATAGGGGTTATGAGATTCAGGGCTCACACTGGACCAAAATTTTGTGTCGCAACCTGGCGCGCGTGCTTCGACTCATACACGTTTACTGTAGATCTATATTTCATGTATATTATTCAAGAAGCATATACAACATATCATATCTCTGATTATTCTTACACAATGTATACAACATAGCTTTGTTTAGCTTTTATCACAAATCACTATAATTATTAAGATATTGTGAAAATCGATTGTATTTCAGCAGATTGCTTTTTAGTCAGTCTGATGACATTGCAGCACAATCATGGTTTTATTTCTAAAATTGTTTTTGGCTAAGTTGACTCAATTCTATTTCATACCAGAAAAAATAGGAGTATTTCATAGCATATAAACTGGCTATATTAAATAAAGACGAGAAATGAGTTTCTAAATGTTTATTAATCATTTTAGTAGTGTAAATGACATATATTACTCATTAAATTTGCAGTCTAGAAAAAGTAACTGATGACAAAGTTACTGAAAATTAATTACTGTAATACATAACACATGATCATAGTTTCACATCACATTTTCACTGAAGAATCCTGTTTTCATCTTGAAATCCAGAATGACAAAGTGGTCCTTTGGTGAATCTCATCATGTAGAGGAGAAGGGACTTCATGAAGTCTGAAACAAATTTAAAATGGCTTAAGATGGTGTGAAGTCAAAAGATGACAGGATAGCAATTTCAGAAGAACCTACTGTTTTGTGTTTCCTCATGGCCATTTTCTAAATAGATCAAACTAAAGACCTAAAGAATAATGCAATTTTCCAACATTCCTCTATTTATACACTATACTAACGTCAAATGGATTAGAAAATATAGCTGAACATTCTAGTTTACCTTTCTAGATGAAATCGCTTTTGTACTGTGATGAACCGACAAATTAAAATTTTATATATTTTTATTAACACGGAAGTATCTTCCATTGACTAGCTTATGTACACAATCACACGCTTTTTATTCCATCCAGTACAAAACAGGTAGCTCCCCAATAATGACTCGGGGTATCTCTATATTTACAATATGTACTGTAGGCAACTGGCACGCGCAAAGTTCATTTCATTCACACCTACCTGTACATAGAGGATCAACCCTTTGTTTTGTGTAAACTGCTAAATAAACAAGACGCCCCTAAGTCTTATTGTTCCCACGCGACAGGGTATCCACATTCTACACAGGTAAAACTGCCCTGAGGCTGTTTGGATGCCAACGGCTGAAATTCAAAATGGCGCGCGAATACTAAAATACGAAATGTCCGTGTCGCATTTCTGTCGCATTTTTTCTGAAAAATCGCAAAATGCGACAAATGCGATGGGCAGCGCGAGTCTGATTGATCACTATTCGTTATCTTCGCCTTTCATGTGCAGGGAAATCGGTTGCTTCCATTATGGACTACGGGTTTACGATGCATGGGATTTGATCTGAAAACCTGTTTTTTCCTTGCTTGTCAATAAAGAGACGGGGGTTCTAAGGGCAAAAATAGGCCCCATCTCAGAAATGAACCTAGCGTTTCTGAACATATCCTATGAATGTCTATTTCTTAGCAATGATATTAAATTATTTAAGGAAGTCAATATAAGGAAGAAGCATTCCACGTACAGAAACGTTTCATGTATATATATATATATATATATATATATATATGTATAAGATAAACACAGGCACTTCCTTTTAAAACAATTCATTCTCATAGCTAGAAATTTGTAGTTCAAATATAGCTTTGTCCGTCGGAAGTAGGTGTTTAAGGAATTTATGGTAAAATACTCTATGGAAAGAAGGACTTCCCTGTTATATTAAATAGTACTATTTTCTACCAACTAATGAACTTTTACATAGCGACATTGATCTTGGTGACATAGTTAACCGACCTTTGCTTTAATTCCACATTGGTAATCGTACTAATACTCCAACTGCCCTTTCAAAAAAATGAAATTCTTCAAAACCATCTTCAGTTTTAGGTACATTTACATGTAATATCACAGTCAATGGGGCGCATGAATATGAGTTATGGTACCTATACTGGATTCGTAAACTTCATAAAACCCTTACAAAGATACATTGCTGGGTCCAGTAAGTGCTTTACCAAGCCCCTATATCTGCTCCTCACGAAAATATTAACAACATCTGTGAAGGAGAAACTTCAAACGCTCTGTGCCACTACATATACCAGAAGTGGTGTAAATAAAATGTAGATTCTAAAATATTTTTTAAAAACTTTTTAGTAAACTTAAAATCGCAAAGCCTTTCTCAAATCAACAACATCAAAACGCATGACTTTTCAACACTTTATCCTATCATTCCTCACGATGAATTAAAAACTAGACCTTTTGATATCATAGACAGTTGCTTCGTCAACAGAACTGGGAAACGGAACTAATAATATCTAGTGAAAATTACTTTGTTAAACACCACTCTGATTGTACGTACAAGTACTCTGAAGTTGAAATGAAAGATATGCAAGAGTTCCTTATTGCCAATATTTTGTAGTCGTTAACGATCAGGTCTTCCAATAGTCTGTTGGAATTCCCATGAGCTCGAATTATGCTCCCTCTTTAGCTGACCTGCTTTTATATTCATATGAAAAAATTATTCAAAACCTTCTACAGAGTCGTCCACTTCTGCTTCATACTTCGATATTTTAACTCAACTTTATATCGATACGCAATAGCTTCTGAGTATGATCAGTTTTCAAATCGAGGCAGGCTACTAAGGGTTTCGTTAAAAGTCAGCATTTCGCAAATTCTATGTTCGTTATAACAATCTAGTTTGCCAATACAACCTATTATTAGGTCAATTGCTGTATTACTTGTTTCATACAGATTGCAAGGCCGTTCTTAGCGCACTGATTTTGACTACGGATAACTCTCTTTACCTGATCAAGATATGGGGCTCACGGCGGGTGTGGCCGGTCGACAGGGGATGCTTACTTTTCCTAGGCACCTGATCCCACCTCTGGTATATCCAGCGGTCCGTGTTGGTCCAAATCTCTATTTTGTATTCCTCATAGGAATTATGAGAATGATCACTGTTCGTTATCTTTACCTTTCATTGAATAGGGGGACTCAGTATTTTGCTCAATTCAAGAATTTATTTAGAGCAAGAAATCAACATTTTGTCATCATTTTTACCAAGACTAACAGTTTTACATATTTCCGATTCTGACGTAACTTCAATGGCTTCCCATCCATTACCAACCCCAATTCAAGATTCCGATCTATACATACTGTTCTTTCCACTGATTTATGCCGTCACACATTACAACTCTTTTAAATGAATACAAGCAAAGTCGACCATTACGGTCCGAATCGAGGTTACGACTTGTAGAGCTAAGAATTAGAAATTTTCTTGAAATTTGCATAAAACTTCAAAAACTCAATTTTATAAATTAGCTTTAACATGTATAAATCTTGGACTGTCTTAACTATCAAACTCCCCCCAAAAAACGTTTTGGCTATCGATCTTACAAATAGTGTTTTAGTTTGATAATTTTACAGATATAAGGTCTTATGCAATACTGTCATTTAATTGTGTTTTATTGTTGCCTTCCTCTTCTTACCCTTGTGAAGCGCCTGGGAATAATTTGATTTATAAAAGGCGCTATATAAATTTTATTATTTGCAATATTATTTTAAATAAAATATTTCATATTACAATTTCTGTGTGTTTCCTTGGAAACAGTTTAGAATATATAAAATTTTAGCGGCCGATTTGATGCTTTACATCAAACTTATTTTGAACACATCTTGTGTTTGTCATATTGAAGGTGAAGATAACGAGCAGTGATGAATCTCCTATAAGCAATACAAAATAGATAGTTGAGCAAACACGAACCCCTGGATATTCCAGAGAAATATTCAAACTGTGGATGAAAATCGCAGTTAAATACAGGATTGCCGGTATTAGTTTTTAATCTAACAGCATATTGTAAGATAAGTTTTATTCTACAAAAATCGTGGTGGTTCGTTTGCCTCAACGTACAAACTATCTACAGGAGAGGTTCAAAGAGCTCCTGCACAGTCAAAGTCCTTGATGGTGGATTGTATCGAGGGTTTCGATAAACGATGTTCTTGCCGCTCCATATACTATACAGCCGTAGTCTAATTTCGACCGGATTAGAAAGCGATACGGATGTAGAAGAGTAGTACTGCGGGTCTAATCTAACCCGGATCGCTACAGGTTACAGGTCAAATCAGTTATCTTTTCAAAACATTTTACAAGCACATCCAAAACGAAATGCATTCTAAAGATTTGAAGAGTTGACATTTCTTGATGCACATTAAAAGGCGAAGATAAAGAACAGTGGTCAATCTCAAAAAGCCTTTAGAGCATACAAAATTAAGAGACCCCTAGAGAAACCAGAATAGAGAATGGGGCAGACAAAGACCCCTAGACATACTATATGTTGGATCAGGTATCTAAGAGGAGTACGCATCCCCTGTCGACCGGTCACATCCGCCGTGAGCCCTATATCTTGATCAGGTAAACGGAGTTATCAGTAGTCAAACTCAGTGTGTAACAACCTCACAATAAACAGTCTCGTTTAAAGTCAGCATTTTCGAAATTCTGTGATCGTGATAATGATCTAGTTTGCCAATACAACATGTTATTGGGTCATGTTTCATAGCAAATGTTAGACCGTTCCTGGCACACAGATTTTAATTGGGGACTACTCCATTTATCTGATCGAAAAATAGGGCACATGGTAGGCGTGACGGGTTGACAGGGGATGTCTACTCCTCCTAAGCACCTGCACCACCTCTTGTTTATCCAGAGGTCCATGTTTGTTCAACACTTACTAGTAATTTGGTATTCTTTATAAGAGTAATGAGATTGATCACTGTTCGTTATCTTCACCTTTTTATCTTAGACAATTTTTCATTGCGAGAAATTGATTTTTTTTATCAGAGTACCGTTATCACAATATTGTTGAACCTATTCATCATCTCTTCCTGTGTGTGTATTCAGACTTGTTTGATGGGCACTTAGTGTAACCTCTTCAGTGCAAGCAAGGGTCAAGTATAGTAACATAACAAATATCAAATTTAAAATAAAAGTCAGTATGGTTTGTTTATAATGATTTGACCAAATTTTTCCTGGATTATCTAAATAGATTAATTTGGAAATTGTTATAGTAATGACCCATTCTTGAGTGACGGGCCGAGTTGCTTTGAATATGAAAAATCAAGACAATGAGCAAGGGTCATAAAGGATACAGATTTAAGTGTAGGGTAAACACGGACCTCCGAACACCAGAGGTGGGATCAGCTGGATCTAGAAGGAGTGAACATCCTCTATTAACCGGTCACACCCGCCGTGTAAGATCCACATGTTCGGTATCTTTTATAAGGTACATATGACAAGTATCATCAATTTGATTTGAAATTTGTATGCATGCCAACATTTGATATACCAGTGTTTTCATTATTTGAATAGGTTTTCCCCCACTTCATTGGGCTGAAACTACTGTAACAGTTATGTCTAAACAAAATCCATAATTCGTCTGATGTAAACGGTTTTAAATTTACCAGAACTAAAACTGCATACATGCATTTCTTTACCACAGTGATCTGCAATAATTATTGCTATTGGATGGGACTCCAATTTAAGTTGTAACCAAGATTAATTTATGACGTGTCATTTTTTATACTTACACTATGTACGAGCTTTCCTTCATTCCTCATAACGCAATACCATGATAAGATTATCGAATATGAATCACGTGTTTTTGAATATGAACGATAAGATTATCGAATATGAATCACGTGTTTTTGAATATGAATGAAAAGTTTAGAATATGAATAACAATTTATTGAATAAGAATGACATGCTTTCGAATATGAATAACACGTTTTAGAATAAAAATAACATGTTTTTGAATATGAATGATAAAATTATCGAATATGAATAACAACTTTTCGAATATGAATGATATGCTTTAGAATATGAATTACAAGTTTTCGAATATGAATAACAAGATTAGTATAATAGTGCAACGTTTTACACGCCATATATATGTGTTTTATTACATTTGTATATTCCCATGGAAACTTCACAGCATGTTAATATGCGAGTAACGATTATAGATAAAATCAAAAATATAAACAAGTTATCTGATGAAATAATTCATTACTTGAAGTAATTATTATATACATTATATGTAAATTCAGAAATATAGGTAAGTTATCTGTTGAAATGATTCATTATTTGAGAGGGAAACATGCTGCTTCAAACAGCTGTCTTCTTTTGTGAGTGCAACTAAGGCCAAGAGGCTTCAGCAAAACTGTAGAATTCATTTTTCATTGTGATTGACTTATATAATTCATGATCAGCATTTCAACATTTTTAATTCAAAAATAGAACATTTTTAGATATTTATTTCATAATCTTTTTGTTAATGCTGAACTTTTTTTTGTTTATCTTTTTATTCATTTATCTATTTTTACATGCAACTGAGTCCAGCAAATGCAGTTGAATTTTATATAAAGTTTCTTAAGGTTCTCAGCTTGTCTTTTCGTTCTTTTTTCTGTTGTTGCTATTAGGCTCAATTTAATTTCATAAAATGTTCTTCAATATTTGAAATTGAACCTTTCAAAAGCGGAACATTATTTCGTCCATTTCTTTCATTGCTTAGACAGAGGTCATCAAGCTTGAGGTAAACGAACTATATAGGTTTGAGCATTAGTTACTGTCCTTCAAGCGGCATATTTTTCGAATCTTTCGTTCCAATTTTTTCAGTAAAGTGAGTCCGTCAAGCTGAAGTTTAACTTCGTAAAACGTAATCGGGACATTCGATCCTACTGTCTTCTTCACGGGGTCAGATTTAACCTTGAACTTAGCAGCTGGTGGGTAAAGAAATTCGCTTTCATCCGGGTACTGAGAAAACTGACTGATACCTTTTGGTCTCCATAAACTTTTCCGTGAATTGTCAATGATCAGGAAAATGTTGTTTGCATTAGGAACAAGAAATGCCATTGAAGCTTCCCGATTATCAGAAGAAGACGTGAATTGCGGTAACACTATGCTTTTTCCTTTTTTGTAAAAACTTAGTGTAGTTGTGATGTCTCCCCTTAAGTCTCCTATCCCGCGATATGTTGTTTTTGATGTTCCGATTATATCCCCCCAGTACAGGATTGTTGCAAACAGAGCGGTTGCATATGGCGCTAATGCCTTGTCCTTTGGTGAAAGTGTTTTAGATGTACAGTCGTGTTGCGCAAGGACATAGGATAGATCTCCATAGATTTCATCTTCTGTGTACACACGGATAAGTGTTGCTTCCAGTTCGTCCAATTTAGATTTACTTATTCTGTTGTATGAACGTCGATATTGCATCTGAAGTGCCTCTGCTATTTTATATCTTGTAGCATTCCTTTCATTTTGTATGAGATTGAATATATGTCCTAGTGATGTGAAAAACTGTCCTTGGTATTTTTCTGATCCATCCGATAACACTTCAATACCGTAATTCATCAAATCCATACCGTTTTCCTGTATCATCTTTTGACAGTCGAATTTTTCGACGTATGCCCTTTTCTGTCTATGGTGTAACTGGTGGGTGTAATTCAGGGGAAGATGCATGGCTGTCACGGCAAAGGCGAAGGAGACCACAACGAGAAACATGAATTGTGTGTCCATCATTTCAGTCGTGGAGTCTGATTAAAATGATGAAAGTTAAATAAGGAAACATTCCTTTTTTCTGCTTTAATGTTTAATACCATCGTAATATGTTCTATTTCAAGCTTACTAAAAATAAGATAAACCTTTCGAAGGTACTGATTCACGTTTGAAAGAAATAGAAAATACTTAAAGGACACATCTCTTGTTTTCAAAGTATACAACATTACATGCATTTCGTCTTCTTTATGCTTAGAGTAATTAATTCTAATAGTTCGTTTGCCGAAATTTTGCGATAATTAACCACAATACAGACTTAAATCTAAGCCCCGATTTCAAAAATGTAGGTAGTCACGTGGTACAGTGACGTCACATGCGCCCTTCGGATTGTGAAAGTACTGCGAGATATTATTAAAAACTCAACTTTTAGGGGCCCATTTTATTTACCATGGGCAACATTTAAATTGATCTTGACAAATTGTCCGAGTTTTATATAACGATGTAAATACCTAGATATAGCGAGTAAAGCGTGTATGAAATCGGCAATATTGTGAGTAAATAATGTTTATATGGGTCGCTGTCTACAAACCGTTTGGTGATGTTATTCCATTATACATCTGTAATTGGCGCTGTTTTTCTAAAATAAACAGTGCAATCATTATTTATTTTTGGATTAGACAAATTATGATACGTTAAATTGTTGACAACTAGACCCTATGCCAAGCTATTTTTTGTCACGCCTGCATTTTGGAAAGAAAGAAAAAGACAACACACACAAATCAATAAAAATATTCAAATTTAAAGTGGTAATCACGTTATTTTATTTTGAAAAAACAATCTTATTACTATTTTTGAATTGTGATCTGCACTTCTTTAGGAAGTACGAAGTGGGAGCACGGCGTTATAGCCTACTGACGCACTCAAAATGCTACGAGTTCAATAAGGAAATAATTTTATAATTCAATTCAAAGTTAGGAAATACAATATTCTATTATTTGTATAATTAAAAGTTCAATTATTTTGTATCTTTGTGTGTGTGTGTGTGTGTGTGTGTGTGTGTGTGTGTGTGTGTGTGTGTGTGTAAATTTACCAGTTGGTAGAAGTTACATTGTATCGTCGATATATGTTGTTACAAGGTGTAGGTCAATTGATCCGAGTGTGTATTGAATCTGAAGAGCAAAACAGAATGTATGCTATAGGCCTACCAGTGCTTATATCTTCGATATGTCCATTTTCTCACAGTTTGTCAGGGTCTCTGTCCAAGCGGTGTTTGAAAAGGTGACTGGGTGTGTTTTTTAAGGTAAAGTTCTTGCTCCAACAAAAAAAATTATCCACGTCTTTTTTCTCGTACCTTCCTTCGCAAAATTGAAAAATATTCAGTCTAAATCCTTTCTACCGACAACTAGCACACCTGAGCACGGCACAAAACATCTTAATGCATTATTATTTACAAGCCGTTAACGTAGTAATTGGTGTTTTTGTCGATTAAATCTAATCTGTTTATGAAATGGCTAATAAATGTTTTCAAACCCGAGGGTGCATATGACGTCACTCATAATGGCGCGTAAACTAGCGAAAGAAAATATGCATATCGCAAGATTTGAATTTCATCGCTTTCAAACTCGAAAACTACGCAAAATATTTCATTTAAAACACATTTAAAGTAGTTTTAGGCATATAAAGAGTTAATTTTGCTGAAAAAATGAAAAGTTTAGAAACATGCGTTGTGTCCTTTAAGATTTAAATTTCATATCATTTTTGTTTTCAATCTAATTATCAATTTCAAAATTAACAACAACAACAAAAAGATGAATGGTAATTAAATATTGAATTAAGAAATGTTAATGAATACTAACGATACCTCGAAAGCTACGGGAAATATATCTCCAGTTATTAGAAAACACTGTCACTAGATGAAATAAGAAGTATATCAATTTTGTTCACATATACATGGTGAAGTTCTATAAAGTGTGCCTACTCCGCAGCGTTTCCGTCAGCACCATGACATCACTGAATCTTTGTTTTATCAACTTACATTTATATGCATAGCAAAAAATCCTAGCCACAGTTTTAAATAATGCCATGTTTTTTCTGCATATTTGAACAATAAAATATGGTATACATACCTTCATACAAATTATTGCTGAATGAAAGGTGCAATAACGAACAGTTATTAATCTCATAACTCTAATAAAGAACACAAAATAAAGGGTTTGGCAAACACAGACCCCTGGACATACCAGAGGTGGGATCAGTTGTCTAGGAGGAGTAAGCATCGACCGAGAATACTGTTCTTCTTTACAGAATTTCTGCAATATCAAAGTTTTTAAATTGTCTATGTCAATGCTTTTAGCATGATGATAAGTCATCAAATTTTTTTCTTTAGTGAAAATAGTGGCTAGATCCTTTGCTTCGTGCATGAGACGGGTGCTGGGTACGAATCTTGATCGTAAATTGGCTGTGTCAAACTTAAGATTTGAAAAATGAAATAACTGTAGCTATTCTTTCCTCAAACAACATTTGAAAATGAGAGTCACGGGTTTCCAGGAAGAGGGATTAAAAACCGCGTTCCCAAGTCATGTCAGGCAGTGTAGATTCCTTATTTTACTTTAATATGGCGAAATGACTTGTATACGTCAAATCGTGCGAGCATGAATCCGGGTATAATTTGTTAATCAAGAGTTTGTACATGTATATTAGCAGCAGAAAATAAAAAGCGAGTTGTTTTGTTTTTTTCGCGAGTTACGTCTCTCGCAAAATTAGGCGATAATAAATTCCTCGCATATATTTAGGAAGCTACAGTATTGACGGGATAAAGCAACAGCCTTGAGGGACATAGTTAGTGTACAATTCCACCTACAGCTATTGATATATGGATATGAGTGAAAAATTCTCAAAAGGACGAAAAACAACCAACACAAAATGAGGCATCAAATGTTCAGCATGTTGAAAATACCAACATATTAATTCACCAGGTCTATTACTGTTTCTTCTGTTGTAATATTCACTTCACTCAGATTTGATAAACAAAATAATAGCCACACTTTCACTTAATCATATCATCACGGAAGTTACACACAATCAAGTTAAAGTAGGTGCTTTTTCGGGTTTTTAAAGATAGCAATTCAAATCATTGATCAATTTTTACTATGGAAAATCAGCAAACAAATGAACACAAAAAGATAGGTGATTAATTTTCAAAATGAAAAATAAAGACTACGACGTCAAAGAAATATTGTCATGGAGATGATGTCAAACTGACACGCATAATGGGACATGTAATTAAAAAGGGTTTGGTTTTTTGTAATTACATGTCCCATCAATTCATACATCATAGCTTGACGTCATGCCCAATGCTTCCTATCCTCCAATTCTGCTTTTATTTCAATAATCAAATACAATATATTCGTGTTGGTTCAAGCAGAATTTTTAGAGAGGATTTAATTTTGGTATTATTCGCAAGATTGAAGAGATCGCTAAAGTTGACCATCGCTGACAATTTATTCCATATCAGACGAAATCATTATCTATCCTGGAATTATAAAGTCCCAAAAATTAGCTCTCGCTAAAAATACATACACCCATTCTTATGGGAAAATCGCTAAATTTGTGTCTCGCTAGAAAAAAATCCACTTATACATTGCATGGTATTACATATGAGTAGTTGAAACCTCTCCATTTTTCCTTTTATTAAAGATATACAAATTACAATCGCTAGAGAGCTGGGAAATCCTTTATAAATATAGAATATTATTTAATGTCTGAGTTATCTTTCGTTTATCTGTAATCGAGAAGCGCAATACAGTATGAGGTATTTGATAATCTGAAAATTAGTTGATTGATTGATTGTATCTTGTTTAACGTCTTACTCGAGAATTTTTCACTCATATGGAGACGTCACCAAGACCGGTGAAGGGCTGCAAAATTTGGCCTTTGATGATCAGTTGCAGGGACGGATCCTGGAATTGCGGTTACTTGGGGGGGAGGGGGGGGGGCTCTACTTTATGAGGTAGGGGGTCTGGGATTCTACAGATTTTATAGGGCTTGAAGTATGTCTCCTATTTAGTCATTTGTACTATTTCCTATCATTTCTAATAAGGTGAAATTAATAAAATGACGCAAATTTTAAGGGTTTCTTGGAACAAAATTAAGTTCTTCCAATAAAGTAATGCAAGAAATCAAAAAAAAATTGGCATTTATTTCTTCGGGAATCAAAGAAATTATTGCTTCTTTTATCGGTTAGTACATTTTTCTATTCAAGATACCCCGATTTACCTTAAATTTGAAAATTTTAGTGGGGGCGAGCGCCGTTTGGTTTATTGTTTTTAAATCGGCTACTCTATATTTAGAGTTATATACCTTTAGTCTTTTATAGTAAATTCGAACCCAGGCGATATAATTGCCTGTGGTTTGAGGCCTCTAGCCTGCATCATATAGATTCGGTCGAACGCATGTGTCCTTAATCACGTGCGTGCCTAAAATATCTATATCATCTCATTATGACGAAGTAATCATCTTGTTATACATGTATGGCGAGATGTCCTCGTTAGAGCGACTTACTTACTTTAATACAACAACTTTAGTATGACGAGCTGAAGATAAGGATTATTTTTCAATCTCAAGGTGACTATGACGATAAAGGAGGAAGCATGTGCCTAGGAGGGGAAGCATCCCCTGTTGACTGGTCACATTGCCGTGAGTCCGATATCTTGAACAGCATTAATAGAGGAAGCATGTGTCTAGGAGGAGGAAGCATCCCCTGTTGACTGGTCACATTGCCGTGAGTCCGATATCTTGAACAGCATTAACTGAGGAATCAGGTGCCTAGGAGGAGGAAGCACCTCCTGTTGACTGGTCACATTGCCGTGAGTCCGATATCTTGAACAGCATTAATAGAGGAAGCATGTGTCTAGGAGGAGGAAGCATCCCCTGTTGACTGGTCACATTGCCGTGAGTCCGATATCTTGAACAGCATTAATAGAGGAAGCATGTGTCTAGGAGGAGGAAGCATCTCCTGTTGACTGGTCACATTGCCGTGAGTCCGATATCTTGAACAGCATTAATAGAGGAAGCATGTGTCTAGGAGGAGGAAGCATCCCCTGTTGACTGGTCACATTGCCGTGAGTCCGATATCTTGAACAGCATTAACTGAGGAATCAGGTGCCTAGGAGGAGGAAGCACCCCCTGTTGACTGGTCACATTGCCGTGAGTCCGATATCTTGAACAGCTCAGCTGAGTAACCATCACGATTCGTTATCTTCACCTTTCATATAAAGAACGGCCCGACAAATCACAGCATTCAGCCATGTGGTAGCTGGTATTTGCAAATAAGATCATTATAACGACCATAGACTTGGAGAAATACATACTAGAAACCTATTAACGCGACTGTTCCTGTAACATTAACCTATTTGTAAGTAGCCTACAACAACCTGTTTAGAGCGAAGAAAGAATACTGATGATCACTTATTAGAACTGAATAAAATCTAGCTTTGTTTGAAGGTGATTTTGATGAGGAAAAGTGACATGATCATATTTTTATCCTCACTTACAATTTCTCTAACATAGTAAGCGTCATCTTGTGCGTGCATTAAACAGCTAACCCTTAAACAGCGAGGGGGGGGGGGGGGGGGGGGTTATCACCATAGTTTGCATCACAAGGAGTTAAAGCTGAAAAGTTCACGTGAGTAATTGCTTTTCAGATGCAAAAACAGGTTTTTATTTTCTGTTGTACAAAAATATCCCCTCATTTTGATCCGCTATGTCAAATACAAACACTGCGGCTTTACAGCTATCATCTTACGATTGATATCACATTCTGTTTTATTTTTTTAGCCTCCTCATTTCTAATATACACGGGATAACACTGGGATCAAATTGTTGTAATCTACGTACGTTCAAAATCTTGGGTCAAAGAGAAATGACTAACATGCGAGGGGGAGGACGGCCGTTAGGGTTACTGAAGGTGTTTTTGTTTCTTCCGATGCTGAAAAAAAAATGCTTGGACATATCAAGGTCGAATTTTCTCTGTCCTATTCGATTAGAATTCGCAAAGCAAACGACACTTAGAGCTCCTTGCTGCGCTCGCTATTATCATCGTAATGACAAATTTCCCCGTTAACATTCTAATGAATTATCTCTTTCATTTTCGGTGATGAATTATTATATTATGCATTGTTGGATTGATAGTAAGTGATGTACATGTATCTATGTATGCACAATATAGTCTATATAGAATTTACATCGAGCCTGGCTGATTGTTTTCGATCAAATATCGATTTAGCTGAAATAAACTTTTGACAAACCAAGGTTGTACAATTTGTGGATCGACTTGTTATTGAAACGACGAATAAAAGAATACATTCATTCATGTAAATAACGAAAGAAAAATGATTTAAATCAAATTAATGTTCATTGTTGAATAAAGTGAAGCAGATTAAATTCACATGAGAAGTTGACCCTTTTGCACTTGAGACTTTTTCAAAAATTTATATACCCGTCTTTGGTAAAAATCAGAAAAATATATTTTTCTAAAACTGTACGCGGTAAATGATAAATTTTATTTCATAAAGAGAAAGTGTTTGTAATTGTAATTAAAAGATTTATATAGCGTCATATCAACATTAGTTCTCTAAAGCGCTTTACAAATGTGAGAGAAAAGATAATATAAAATCGATGTGCACATACATGTGAATAAAATATTCAATATGTCAGAATTAAAATGCATAATTATTATCATTAATACATAGCGCCTAATGTAATGATATCCTTACCCTAATAACATATAAAACAATTTAAAACAACCCTTAGGAATAATTAAATACATAGAAAGGACATCAGTATAATAACAATCTACAGTTCAAATAGCAACTGCAGGGGTTGGGGGGGGGGGGGGTGTTAACAATCACCGCTGTGGTGGCCTACTGGTAGAGTGTTCGCCCTGCATGCGGATGGTCGGGATTCGAATCCCGGCCGTGACAGACCTAAGTTGTTAAAACAGGTACATGTAGTGACAGTTCCATTGCCAAACGCTCGGCATCAGGTGTGAATGTCACGGGTCCTCGGAGGTGACCATAAACACGGATGTCCCGTGTCACAGTACACCTGTAGGTGTTGCACGCTAAAGTACACTCACTGCTCAATGGTCCTAAGCGCCGAGCATAGACCTAAAGAAGCCCTTCACCGGTATTCTTCTCCATGTGAGTGAAAAGTTCTCGAGGGAGACGTTAAATAAAATACTATCAATCAACCAAGAGATATGTATGAAAATATAATTTCTCTTAAAACTATGTTGAAAGAACGTAATCCTTCTAGAGACTTCAATTTAAAACTTTTACGGTACCAATTTTGATGCACCAGATGCGCATTTCGACAAATAATGTCTCTTCAGTGATGCTCAAACTGAAATATTGGAAATCCGAAATCACGATAAACTTGTAAGAACTTAAAAAAAAAATTAGAGTGCCAAAGACTGGAGTCAAATTCGTCTAAGGATCAGAGCTATGCATGAGGGAGATAATCCTTAATTTTGAAATGATTTCTATCCCAGCAATTAAATATACATCCGTATTTTCAAGCTAGTAACGAAGTACTTAGCTACTGGGTTGTAGAGACCCTCGGGGACTAACAGTCTACCAGCAGAGGCCTCGATCAAGGGGTCATAATGTAAATCTTAAACGGTCTAATTTTGATTTACCAGATGCGCATTTCGTCAAAAAATGTATATGCAGTGATGCTCTTGGGGATTATATCAGTTATACCGATAGAAGTTAATTGATGCATAATTGGATAGTTGAAAAAATGCCGTCAGTTACAACTTGTATTGAATACCTTACAAACGAGGACTCGGCTACTTTGCTTAATTCAAGAATCCATTTGGAGTATAAGAAATGAACACTATCATCATCCTTACAATATCAATAGTCTTACATATACATGTAGTCATAGCAACATGATCGTCTATAAGCCAGGGATTATATTAAGTTAATTTTAGGCGATTTATACATTGTATTATTCAAATTTGTTAAGCTGAGATTTTGGAAAGAAGATGCTCTTTCACGCACTCGTTATAACGAGATAATTAACTAACTCGTTATAATGAGATCACGAACTCGTTATATGATGAGATACATGGCATAAGAATATATATTAATGACTAATAAAATCATTTTATTTATGCAAAGCAAGAGAAACCTGTAAAACACTATGTGTACGTGCGATAACCGCTTTACATGTAAGTGCAAAGAAATACAATGTACATACCGAATAATCACTGTCTTCAGAGACAATATTTATCTAATCACTAAAACAGCTCATTCATGTGCCTACTTTGAGGTTAAAACGTATTTAAAACTCTACAATATCGGTGATATTACTGAAATATACAGTATAAACCAATCTGCATTGGATTTTTGGTGACAAAATGACAACCAATGCCCCTTTAACGCGCTAGCACTTTTTTTCAGACTTTCGGTATGTTGAAAATTTACAATGCTAGTTTTTTTTGGATATTGTCCAGGTTTCTATTTCCGGGAATATGGACACGGCGTGTTATGTACTGGTACTGTAGATCGTACACGTACTTCCGTTTCCGTTTTAAAAAAATTCTCACAATTAAGCAGGGAGTTCCGTGTTCACAATTTTGATTAAATGTTACTTAAGAATAAAAGCATCAGGGGATGAATCGTATTTTTGATTTTGTTTCATTAATAAATAAAGATCAGCGAATGAAATAAAAGTGTAGAGAGAACATATTTAGCTGCATAATCACTGGTTTACAAAGGTAAACTCTCCCATACAAATCGGCTCAAGGGACTGAATATCGCGAAGTGTTTAACGCTGATGACAATTGGGTAATTAGTATGTTATTTATTTTTACTACCACACACATCTCTTTGAATTCGATGTACATAATGTGCCTACTTGGCCATTAAGCTCCGTGCCCTTCTAGAAATAAATGTCCTGTTTACACGACAGACACACCCCTTTCATGTTACTGTCGTTTGAAATAAACACAATCAGAATGTAGGCCCACCTGCTTAATACGAAAACACAACAAAACGTATCTGAACGTAACAGCACGGTACTGAATTTCCTTTATTTTTATAGGGGACATTAGCAGTGAATGATAGATCGATTATTGGTAATTATTATCATTGATACAAAAGACGTGGTAGTACCATAGTATGTCAAACGTTGCAATATTTCATCTTTTCCATTTGTATTGTATAATTTTCCATTTGTATTGTATAATTTCAATTTGTATTGTATAATTTCCATTTGTATTGTATAATTTTCCATTTGTATTGTATAATTTCCATTTGTATTGTATAATTTTCCATTTGTATTGTATAATTTTCCATTTGTATTCTATATTTTCCATCTGCGTTGTATAATTTTTCATTTGCATTGTATAATTTCCATTTGCATTGTCAATTTTTTTTTATTTGTATTCTATATTTTTTTATTCATATTGTTTAATTTTCCATTTATATTCTATATTTTCCATTTGCATTATGTATTTTTTTTTTTTTCGTTGGTATGCAGTACTGAGTAGTATTTAAGTTTGAATCTATGAATTAAGTCACCCCTCACACAATTAAGGATTTTGAAGTTTGGATTGAAGTAAGTTTTAAGAGTTTTGTTTTTTAAGTGTCTATCAGCATGGCTGTCGTGCCAATAATTTTCACTATTCGCACGACGGTCGCGCTTATAATTAGATATTCTTTTCCCAATTATAAATTTCTTCTGCTTGCCTATGAGACAGAGTGAGATATATTTAATTTGTATGATTTTAAATCTTATAAGCTTCTGACAATTTAAAAAAAATCAAACGAGATGTCTACACAATTATTTAATTTATCTGTAACTTTGACAAATGACCAGTTCAAAGTTCACTTCTCTATGTAATAACATATGTAGGCCTATATATATTAAAGCTAGACACTTTATTGCAAATAATAAGGATACTAATTATAAACCAGGTAATTTAGGTGGTGGGTCACTACCCAACACCCAACTGGTGGTCAGTCCATTTTCAGCAGTCTGGTTTAAACAACCGCCTTCTCTTTACGATTGTAAGGAGAAAGGGGTGTATAAGACGAGTGTAAGGAAAAGGAGGGGGGTAATAGACGATTCTAAGAAAGGAGGGTTTGTATTAGACGAATTTAAGGAGATGGGGTGTATTTGACGAGTGTAAGGAGAGAAGGGGGTTGGAAAAGTCCTGAATTATTTCTGACTTTCACTAACTATGAAGACTACTAGTGTTTTTCAAAATTTGTCGTCGGTCGTCGTGCGTATAATCTCGCCCCCCCCTTTTTTTTTGTAAAATTTTCTTTTAAAAATATTATCTGTATAGATCGTAGTAGTTGTCAATATTTATATTTTGTAAACCCCCCCCCCCCCCCCCCCCTGATTTCAAAGGGACTCTACGACGTGCCTAGGTCATACTGCCGTGATTTGTTGTAATGCATTATAATCTATTCTCTTTGTAAAATTACCATTAATAATAAATCCCCCCCCCCCCCAAAAAAAAAATCACAATACAATGGGTCCAGCAGTCGGTAGAGGGGTATTATCGAAATTTTACATGTTTGTGCAATTCAGAATTAAGATTTTTAAGTGTAAAAATGATTGTTCTATTATGAAATGGAATCTTCAAACATGGGTATGAAAAGCAATATTAGTGCCAATAAATAGTTTCTCTTAGAAATTCTAGAAAGGAACTTTTCCATAAAAGATATGCTAAAGTAAACCTTTGATCCTCTTTACCCATTATGTAAATAAATTGTACCATAATATAAGGGGTAAATCATTATAAACTTTGGGGAAATTTTCCCCTATGACCTTTGACACGCATATATAATTAGGTAATTAAATATGGCGGCACCGAGGGTGCAAAACATCTATTTAATAATGTGAATATTACTCGGATGCTAGAAGATAACCATTACTTAACTAATTAAATCCTTCGTAACAAATCAAAATAAACAATCCCTGGTATACAATACAAATGAAAAATCATACAATACAAATGAAAAATATAGAATGCAAATGGAAAATTATACAATAGAAATGGAAAATGCAAAATACAAATAGAACAATATGCAATACAAAATGGAAAATAAAGAATACAAATGGAAAATTATGATACAATACAAATGAAAAAGATAAAATATTGCAACGTTTGACATACCATAGTATTATTAGTGAGTGATAGATCGATTATTGGTAATTATTATTATTGATCCAAAATGCGTGGTTGTACAGTGTTTGTCATCTAAAATATCAGAATTTCAATTATCCATACACAACACAGAGAAGGATCTACTGATGGTTAAGGGGGTTACACCTCTCTGGATGAACAAATTTTAACATAATAGTATTCTTTTTATTTTTACAATCTGGGGTCTTCATCCACCCCACCCCCTTTTGGGTGTTGATCGTACAATTGTAACCACTCTCTCCGTATGAATTTTCTTGGACCCACCTCTGTACCCTATAGCGTTTGGAATACTTTTTTAATGCTTTTAGTTGACCCGAAATACAAGTACATATACTGCCTAAAACTATACTAAATAAAATGTCGACATGTACATATAATCACATAGGATATTATATATATATAAATCCCGTCTTCACACCCATAATATATATATATGGGTGTGAAGACGGGATTTGCAAAACTCCTAGATTTTGATAACTTAACACATCGGTTTATCTTCTTATAGACAAAGAATGACATTTTCCCCTTAATGTTGTGAAAGTCTTAATCCTACAACAGAAATAACCCCTGTGCGTGTGTACGATATCATGTTACCACTAAGCTGTTTTCATTCTAGACGAGAGGAAACCTGATTGAATAACAAGAGCACCGCTAAGCGGAGCATCCCATCGCGACAGGGAATGTTATGCGAACATGAGGAATGAGGCCAACTTCTTTAGTAGAAAAATCAAGATGGATTTGTCTATCTATCTATCTATCTATCTATCTGATAGATAGATAGATTTGATGAAAGGAAATTTGCTTTCATTGTCACTACCCCCTTCTCTCTCTCTCTCCCTCCCCCTCTCTCTCTCACACAGTGGAAGAAGTATCTTGTATATCAAGGAAATGTTCCAAAATTTATACTGAGTCGACAACACTATGTATACCAACTGAAAAACAAACAGGTGCAAAATATCTTCCGGGGGGAGGGGGGTGGGTGGTGCATAACATACAGTATAAGTGGTTGGGCAGTTTCCCTTATACCTAGCAGAAAGACATAATGTATACTCTAAAGTTTGATAATTTACCTATCGTACAGTTACATGCATAAAGCATCAAATCTAAAAAAAAAATCCACGAAAGCATTTTTTTTTTTTTGCAATTTAATTGGACAAAATTCGGGTGTTGCTAAAACGCGAAGCGGAAGACAGAACGGGACGGAAACTATTGTATGCAATAATGTTATGTGGAGGTCAACATTTTGCAGAATAAAAGGTTTATCATGAACAAGAGAAGCAGAAATTATAGAGAGAATTGCAATTTCCCGATGGTGATACATGATTCTGTTTATGTACGTCTCGCATCTTAATAAGTGTGATGACCTATTTATTTTATTTGATAATTTGTTAGTGTTAACTCTAATAAATGAAAATACGGCTTTTAAACTTGTATCAGATGAAACTGCGAATATAATAATTATAAAAATCTATCTATAACGCATCTAAGAATAATAACAGAAATAGAATTTTACAGATATGTTCGTATCATTGATTTTTTACCTTGTGAATGTTCTGAATTTCTCGGCAATGCTGTTTGTACGTTCATTTTGTCGGATTTGTAAGGAAAGTTTCACACCCTCTATAGTGTTTCTGTTTGTACGTTCATTTTGTCGGATTTGTAAGGAAAGTTTCACACCCTCTATAGTGTTTATGGATGTGTTTACTTGTGGTATTCCAATATATTTTTATCCCTTTTCACAGTTTAATGTTTATTATTAAATGCATGTCGCCGTCTTCCCAGTAAGATGCTCACCTTTTCTTTAAACTCGACACTTGTTTTCATATTGTACTGTTGAAACACAAAAGTTGTTGTGGCTAAATCACGATCGAAGAGTTATATATCATGGGATAGTATTATCTACAGAAGAGTGTGACCTTCTATTAGAACACTTGTACAGATAACCCACTCTTTTAACAAAAGAAAGCACGCTAAACTATGGTACAATGCATGGTAATACATAGTCCCCTACCGGTTGCAAAAATTGTTGGACCGCAACAATATTCGAAGTTCATTACGAAGGTTATAGTCAAGGGGAAAATTGAGGAACCAGGATTGAAAAGGAATGATTGAAAATCAACTAGACCTGCTCTTCAGGTACAAATACTAGACCTGAAAAATAGACAAATCTATAATTAGGTTTAGGTCTCTCACCAGGTCAATGAATTGTAAAATGTAGGTGATACTGAATAATTGACCTATAATAGCGCTAAAACTTCATAGTTATTTCGGATTTTAAACATTTCGGTTGAGCATCACTGAAGAGACGTAATTTGTCGAAATGCGCATCTGGTGCATCAACATTGGTACCGTATAAGTTTTACATTGTTGTATTGCTATCTAGAAGTTTTAATGAGTGTAGTACTCTTATCTACAGAAATTAGAAACTTGTTCAATCTCATAACTCCTATAAAGGTGAATATAACGAACAGTGATCAATCTCATAACTCCTATCAAGGTGAAGATAACGAACAGTGATCAATTCATAACTCTTATAAAGGTGAAGATAACGAACAGTGATCAATTTCAACTCTTATAAAGGTGAAAATAACGAACAGTGATCAATCTCATAACTCTTATAAAGGTGAAGATAACGAACAGTGATCAATCTCATAACTCTTATAAAGGTGAATATAACGAACAGTGATCAATCTCATAACTCCTATAAAGGTGAAGATAACGAACAGTGATCAATCTCATAACCCCTATAAAGGTGAATATAACGAACAGTGATCAATCTCATAACTCCTATAAGCGATACAAAATAGATAGTTGGGCAAACACGGACCCCTGGACACGTGGAGTCAAAATCAGTGTGCCAAGAACGGCTTAATAATCGGTATGAAACACGTCAGACAACATTTGACCCAATGCGAGGTTGCAAATATCAAATGAATATCTCCAAGCACAGCATAAAAAAGTTCGGAAAACTGATAATTCATGCTATTTTTGTAAGTTCAAAGGTCATAACTTAATGATAAATCAACGAACCGATCTGTGCAAAATCGACGGACCGATTTGAAATTCTATCCGGATCTGTAACTTGTTATGGCAAAGCATTGTACCAAATATCAAATGAATATCTGCAAGCATAACCAAAAAAAAAAGTCCGGAAAACTGATAATTAATGCTATTTTGCTAAGTCCAAGGGCCATAACTTATTGTGAAATCAATGGACCGAGACGAAATTCGAACTTGATCTGTAACTTATAGCTAAGTGATGTACACCGTGGTCAAACGTCATTTGGATATAATCATTCCTACGCATAAACCAATCGCGATTTTAACGCAGAGTTCAGCCAACCATAACGGCAATTTACTGTGGAGAGAAGATGTCCACGAGGAGGTGTTGGAAAGTGATCCATATTTATTCTTTATACAGATGATTCTTGATAAATATAAAGCTTTTCGGGTGACGCAATGAACATCTTGTCATTCGCTAAGATCCCCTACCACTTGTCCAAACACTTCAGCACAGAAAATGTGTAAATTGGTCTCTTCATGGTTTTAGAAAACAGAAAAAATACCTAAAATGCAATTACATAAATAAAAGGACAACATCGTTACAAATGTATAGACGTCGCGCACGCTATTGGTGTCAATTTTGGTAACGTCAAAATGACGTTAAAACACAACGTAATAACATCGATATGATATAATTTACGTTACAAGAAGTTTTGATGAAAACAAATATATATAACATTGATATGACAGGGGTATGACAAATGAAGCGAACGCAGCATAAAACGAATGAAATATTTTTCCTGAGACATTATACTTAGGTAAATTATAATGGCTAAACTAAACTTGCGACTTAATCAGAATTAGCCTATATTTCCTCCGTGATCTTCATAACTGTTCTGTTTTAAACCAACAGGAATATATTATCATAATATTTTAAAAGAGAAGTCCATAATGAACTCTTCAAAATGTTTTCATTCATATTGTGATTTTCAGTAATTTGTCATGCAATAATTGTAAATTAATCTGAAATGACTGCAATAAAAAGGAATAGTTAGAATTATGTAATTTGGTACAGATGTATGCGCCATTAATTAGCACGTCAACCACCGTTACACATAGATATTATTTCTATATGCGATTTCTGTTAAATTAGAAAAATAAAATGTTGAATATAAGCATGCTACGAGGATTTGGGTATGAATTTATTTCTTACATGCATGCATGCGGACTAAGTGAAATTTACTATCCATAATTCAGTGCTTGCCTCTAATACTATACAGGATGGGTTTTGTATATATGTGTAAACACCACATCAATGAAGTGAACACAAACGCTTACACTGTAAAATTTTGTGATGAATACATGCATGTATCCTCCAAAATCACAATTTTACTCTGCATTTCGATTTTAGAATACATCTATAACATTGATAAAATAATCACAATTAAAGATATTTTTCTGGTTAACCTTGAATTCTAAAAGATTGTTTGGCAATGCAGGGACGTAGAAAAAAAAAAGGGGGGGGGGACCTTTTTTGACAATGATCAATATCTGTTATTTCTATATTCAAATGAAGATGTTTTTCGTGAATGCCCCTCCCCCCCCCCCCTCTTCCCCACTATATGTCATTGTAGTATAGTGAGTGAGAAGAGTGTAAGCTATGATGTGACGACATGTAATGAAGGATAAATCCCCAGCCTCATTGCCTGGGGAAATATGAGGCAGTGTTAGCTTATGAGGATCCTACCCCTCCCCCTTATTTTTGGTTTGCATTTCAAGAACTATATACGAATCTTCTTCGGCTGCCCCCCCCCCCCCCCCTTTGAAAAACGATGCTACGTGCCGGTGTTGTAGCATAGACTTTCCCCCCGGAAAAACGGACCCGGGATAGATCTTCCCCCATTGGGTGAAAAAGCGCCCCAGCATATAATTTTCCCCTATGTACAAAGTTAGTATAGAATTTCCCCTCTCCTGTTTCCGGATTTCATCGACTGGAATCGTTTTCTTCTCGTGTAGAAGCTTTTGAATAAATATAGAATGAAGCAAACCCATGCAACTGAAGATAAAAATCAATGAAATTTGTTATTATTGCTATAAAGATGTACATGTTATCACCAAAAAAAAAAAAAGTTGCAGAAAGAAACAAATATTAATTTTAAATCAAAAAGACATTAACTTCTTCCCAACTTCACTATTTCAGATGTTAGATACTGGTAGATAACAGCAAAGACTTGTGATGTATGAATGAATATCGGTATACCATTACACGATTTGAATAATTTCCTTTTTTAAAAACAAACATAAGATGATGATTGTGATACACAAGACCCTGCTCAGAATTCCTGGGTCGAGATAAGCAGGAGAATTCTAGTAGTAGAGCTGGAAACGGATACATAGCTAAAATGTAAGAAGGGGGCGTACTATCATTTAGGGGGGGGGGGATTCTATACGGGGGCGGTTTTTCCTAGGGGGATTGGGCCCGGTTAATTCTTCTTCGGGGGAAATTCTATGCCAGGGCCATCTTTCCGCGGGGAATGTCTATCTTGGGCCCGTTTTTCCGGGGGGGGGGGGGGTCTATGTGGGGAAAATTGTATGCTACAACACCGGCATTGAACAAAATATTTTCCACGAACAACTCCGCCTTCGGACTAGAATGATGCCCCCCACTTGTCGATTTCATATGATTAGCACGAACGAAAATTGTCCATGCAGCTTGATCTCGTGGGCCTTAATTAAATACTTAGCCCGGTCCGTTCCTAAGTTAACAGAGCAATTAGGATGTAATTTTTAGAAGCTAAAAGGAAACATTGCTACATGTACATGCTTTATGGTGATTTGTCAAAGGCATTTAATCATGCATGGCGTAAGGGGCATCTTATTAAGATACAAATTTAGAGTTAGTGATAAATTGCTAAAACTGTTCTAAAGTTATCTATACAGAAATGAAATGGTATAATTCAAACTTACAAAGGATCTGTATTAGGTCCTCTTTTATTTTCTTACATGTCAATGATATTGCTAGAATGTGTCAAAGTTACATGTATGTATAAATTTATTTGAAGTCCCCTTTCTAAGACAAAAATTTACATTTGTTGTTTAGCACTTGTACCTGGAATTAGGAAATGGTGTTTGGATCCACTGTCATTGCGGAGTTTTGTGTGTGTGTGTTTTAATGGTTTTCTCTTTGCCTAAATTCTTCATTATTTTGTTTGTTGCATTCTCTCCCCCACCCCCCTCATTTATTCTTTACTCATTCGTATCCGATCAGAAGCTGCCAATGTGCATGTGATTGTGTCTCTTGTAATATGTAAATATAACACGAAAATGTACTTGTATACATAACCAATGCATTATAAAACTTTTTGAGTTTATCTAAATACAAATATATTTTTTAATTCAATGTTAAATAACATTATGTTGTATAATTGTATTAACTGTTTCACAACAATGATGAACTTTGTAGTTATAAAACCGATATTTCAGTTCTTTTGATATACGTGTATTGATATGTAATTACAAGCACATGTTCATCGTAACGTCAAAACGGTCTTCTTTTTACGTCTGTGACAAAACGTGTTGACATTCATTTTTTGTTGGAATTTTGTAATTATTAGACTGCATATATTTTGAATTAAAGAAAACACTTTTTCAAGAGATGCACGATTGATTTTGAAACAGTTATTCAATTTCAATTAACATAATACAATTACGGCAAGTTGAGACATTCAGTGTTGACTCCGTAGATTGTCTCAAAAACAAACAAATTTTAACAGAATCAACTCAAATTTTTTGTTATGATGAAATTTTGATTTGCACATTCCGTAAATGATGTTCAAAAGGTGCACATTACTAAAAATGCATTCTTAAGTTACTTTAATTCAATACATATCTTAATTATCTGTGACGTTTTGGACGTCAAATTATCATTGTGACACAGCTATACATTCAATACCATTTTAACTTTTACAATAAACTACATGTCATGTTAAAATTTTGTTCAAAAATATATTTAAAAATAATATAAAAACCTATTTCTAAAATCATTTTTATTTAACACAACCCGTTAACTCAATATAACCAAAAAACTCTATTAACAGCCATTTTCAAATTGTAACTTGAGACGTTGTGACACATAATCTAATGAGCATAACCGCAATGAATAATCCACATATCAAACACCTATAATACAATATTCACCGTTTCTTAAGTATAGTTATTTTCATATTAAAATCACTTATCCAAAGATTAATTCAAATTTTGAATAAATAATTCAGAATTCTCTCAAATATCCAAATGTACTTACAAAATGTGTCATGGACATGGTCTATTTTCCTAACGTTAAGGCTTATCTACACCTCCATTCTTGCATTGTGAATCAGCGTCTACAGCGTACATATTAGGTGACATGATAATTTTAATAACTTATATTATCAACATCACCAACTTAAGTATTCTGCAAATTTTTATGTTTGTATCACTAGATTTAAGAAAGCTATTAACATTTTGGTAAAGTGTGTGCGACACCGTCGTTACCTGTCTACATACAATATTTACGTAAATATCAAAATATCCAAGCTAATACATCTTAATAATTCGCATCTTAATCAGATGTATCGATATCGAATGGGTAGAATGTAAAATTGTCGTCAAAATGATATGCAACTTTCGTATATTAAAGTGTTTTTATTAATATAAAACAGCGTAAATGCTACCGTAATGCTATAAAATACGTTTTGACACCAACAGCGTGCGCGACGTCTAGTATAAACGGGAGAAAGAACACTTTGCAATTAAAACGATTATTAATTAATTTATGACTAAATTATACCAAGATATATATATATATATATATATATATATATATATATATATATATATATATATATATAATTCCCAATCATATTTGTTAACAACAAAGATTATCACCGGGTACTATTTGTCGCTTTTCCCGTAGTGTGTACTATGTATCGAAAATTAAAGGTTTAAATAACCAACAGTGCCGTGGCCTTTCCAGTGCTCTTTCATATATTTAACATTTTTATTTTGGAGGTTATTTGATTTATAGTGGAAAAAAATTGACCTTTCAAAAAAGAAATTCATAAAGATATCAATTTATTAATGTCAAGACTACTGGAGAACCAATTCAACTGTACGTTAGTTTGTGTTGCACTGTTTGCCACACAGGGGCATTTGGTCCCATTTAGGACATTTATACATGTACTTATTTATTGAAGACAAGGTATTTTAGCCATTTTCCATCTAATATTTTTCTGTACTACTTTACAGTGCTTGGTCCTTTTTCTTAACTTATCAAAGGATATTGTCATGTGTCATCTTCAATTCCCTCATGTCTCCCAAAATGGTTTTGAAAATCATTTATTGATTAACATGTATTTTTTTATAGACCAGAAACATCAAGGCCCAGGAATTATTGAAAGCAATCATCCTTGAGACATCAACATACTCGTCAGTTATATACCAAGGATAATAAGTATATGAATGTTGTCCTCAAAGCCGAGAACCTCATGACTCAACATTATAATAATATTATGAAAGGTGAAGATAACGAACAGTGATCAATGAAAAACTTATACGGTGCCAATTTTGATGCACCAGATGCGCATTTCGACAAATAATGTCTCTTCAGTGATGCTCAAACGAAATCTTTGAAATCCGAAATAACTATGAAGTTTTAGAGCTAAACATAGCCAAAAACAGCGTGCCAAAAAAGTGGAGCCAAATTCGTCCAAGGATAAGAGCTATGCATGAAGGAGATAATCCTTAATTTTGAAATGAATTTCTTAATTTTATAACAGCAATTAAATATACATCCGTATTTTCAAGCTAGTAACGAAATACTTAGCTACTGGGCTGTAGAGATCCTCGGGGACTAACAGTCCACCAGCAGAGGCCTCGACCCAGGGGTCATAATGTAAAACTTATACGGTACCAATTTTGATGCACCAGATGCGCATTTCGACAAATAATGTCTTTTCAGTGATGCTCAAACGAAATCTTTGAAATCCGAAATAACTATGAAGTTTTAGAGCTAAATATAGCCAAAAACAGCGTGCCAAAAAAGTGGAGCCAAATTCGTCCAAGGATAAGACCTATGCATGAGGGAGATAATCCTTAATTTTGAAATGAATTTCTTAATTTTATAACAGCAATTAAATATACATCCGTATTTTCAAGCTAATAACGAAGTACTTAGCTACTGGGCTGTAGAGACCCTCGGGGACTAACAGTCCACCAGCAGAGGCCTCGACACAGGGGTCATAATGTAAAACTTATACGGTACCAATTTTGATGCACCAGATGCGCATTTCGACAAATAATGTCTCTTCATCTCATATCTCATAACTCCTACAAGCAATACAAAATAGATAGTTGGGCAAACACGGATCCCTGGACACACCAGAGGTGGGATCAGGTGCCTAGGAGGAGTAAGCATCGTCGGCGACCAAATGTGACGAGGCGACCAAACGTGTCATAACAGGGCTTGGCCTGTACTTATTATATCCCATGTAACGAGTTTCGGAAGGTACATGTATAATGTTTGACCCACCCGTCAACCCCTTTCCTGTCAGCACAACTCTGAGGAGACCGTTCGCCAGAATTTGATGAATCTTCGTAGTTAAGGACACACTGTGTAGATGTGAATAGTCCCAGCAATTTCTGATTCAATAATCTTTCTGGAAGTTATGATCCTTTTAAACTTAGAATTTCGAGCCCGTCTTTCCAGTTTTTGCAGTAATGCATTACATTACCATTCAATTTATGATGCATTGCCAAGCATTATTAGAGCGTCGGGTATGTGAGCTTGCTCACTTTCTTTGATTTTTACATGCACGAGGGACAACATGGCGTTCGATAACAGACTGTATTCTCTTTGGAGAAATGGACATTTAGAATGTAGGATATGTCTATCCACTTCTTTAAAGAGAATACGTCAGACTGTTGTTAATCTCGAGTCTGACAAAAACAATAATGAACTTATTCGGTTTAAAGTAGCTGCAGAACTGTAGCTCTCCGAAAAAAATATGTTAATAGACCTGAGAGCTACAGTGCCACTCATAGCAAAAACTGTATATTTATTGCGCACGAAAAGCTGCGCTCGGTTCTAGGTTTATTTCTCCAACTTCTCACACAATCTACCCAAAAGCACGAAATGAAAAAATTCCTCAGACATTTATCAACTACTCTCGTCCCTTTACTAACTTTACAAATGTTTTAAATGGCTCTGATCAGTCTTGGAAAGTTGTACGTTCGAAATTGTCGCCTATCGACAGCCATGTTTACTTGTAAGCGAGATCTCGATATTTGGTCACGTGACAAAGGGACACCACTCTAAACGTCGCTCCACGTGTTTACATTAAGAACAAACACCGGTTCGCGTCGATTTCAACTAATATCGTAAATAATAAACAATGCCAACGCATATCACTTGTTGTTCTTGTTTTTTTTTTTTTTTTTTTTTTTTTTTTTTTTTTTTTTTTTTTTAGATATTCAACAACATATATACTACAACTTCACACACAGTTTCAGGTAGTTTTCTCATTCTAATCTCATTTGAAAACGTGTACTCTAATAAGTGTATGTAATTTGCACACTAGTAAACAAACCCTGTGACGTAAAACACAACTGAACGTCAAAGAATATCAGCAAAATGGAAGGTAACACGTGTTTAAACTGTAATTTGCCATTTGGAAGAAGAAAAAAGGGTTTAAACGAAAATTAATATCAAAACTGGGAATTCCAGTGGTTAAAATTTCTGAAATTTTGGACAAAACAGTGAAAATTCCTTACACATCATCTGCAAAGTTATTTTTATGTACCAGCTGTGCATCCTTGACTGTTAAGTTATATAAACATTCTGCAAAAACTTTTAATAAAAGAAAATCACCTGACATTAAGATAGAAAAAGAGAGAAAGAGATCTACACTCACTCCAGTGAAAATTACTCCCCTGAAACAAGGAAAGAGAAAATGCTTAACGTCTATACCAAAATTCAAACATAGGGGCGAGACTTCAAGACCATCATATCTGCAGAAACATGGTTTCAAAGATAAAGTTATTTAAAACCTACACATTTCCAGATATGATACAGTTTTCAAACTCTTAATAAAACACAGGAAAACTGCTCGGGATGCACTTATACGGGTCATGAAGAAGGCAATAAAAAGGGAGGTAAGGAATGCCAATATTCCATCTTTTCATAAGCATGAAGACCTTAACTCCTTCAACAACTTCACTTGGAGAACTGCCATCAAAGAGCTGTTGGATGGTCTGCCATTTCTCACCAGTTTTATCCAGGGATCTCTATGCAAGGGAAATAAAAAGGCAGTTGTGTAAGTCTTTGAATTGGATTAAGATTCCTTATGGGTGAGATCAAATGTTCAATGTCTGATAAAAAAAACTTAATTCACTTAGTTTTCAGCAAGACCCCCCCCCCAAATTAATATAATGAATGTTGACCCAAATCCATTATAATACAATAACACATTAGTAACTAAATAACATGTACTCTATACACATTTTCTAATTTCTATAATAATCAAATGTAGTTTGTAGTTTATATGGTCATTAAAATGTAATAAAAAGATTTTCTTTTCTAAACATTCAGTGAGTCTCTTCAGTAATTATTTGTGTGTTATGATAAAATAATCAAAGTCAGAGCATTGTAAGAATTTTGAAATTTTACCCCCCCCCCTCCCAACTATTAGCAATAAGATTTTTATCAGACATTGATCTTTTGAATTTTACTCTTAATTCATTATAAGATACCATGCTACTTCAGATTGAATTTATTGCATATGAATGTACAATATAGGGGGAAACTATGCCATGAAACATTCAGATGGAGAAATATTAAACTGGGGCCAGGAGTATTTTATTTCAGTGATTCTGATTTGCTTTTAGTGTCATGCATACATACTAGGTTAAAGGTTAATCTGTGCCTCTTAATTTATCAAAAGTTCATTGGTTCCAATTGAACATATTTTGTTGTAACTGAATTAAAATGAATAAAATTCATTTTATAATATTAACTGCAGTTAATATAAGCACCTCCATCTGTTTAAAATGTCTTCCATAACTTGCAATGACACAAACTATAATGACTTTAAAAACCTTAATCCTGCAGTAACTGGGCAAATGAACAATAGCATACTCCTCACCATAAGTGTTCACAAGCTTTTTCTATGAAGTCCCATGGAACATCAAATAGATGAGCAAACATTCTGGCCTGTAGAGTGTCTGCAAGCTGAGTGTTACACACAAACACACACTTGCATACACATTCACTCACACATACACTCGCACACAGACTACTCACACAGAAATGATTCTGTTACTATATCCCCTCTTACAGTGATTCGTTGAATATTATTTAACGTCCCTCTCCAGAATGTTTCACTCATATGTAGACGTCACCATAGCCGGTGAAGGGCTGCAAAATTAGGCCTATGCTCGGTGCTTAAGGCCATTGAGCAGGGAGGGATCTTTATTGTGCCACACCTGCTGTGACATGGGGCCTCGATTTTTGCGGTTTCATTCGAAGGACCGCCCAAGTTAGTCACATCTTACGACAAGCAAGGGGTACTGAGGATCTATTCTAACCCCAATTCCTACGAGGCTTACAATGGATTGATGGGAGATAATTTGTGAATGTTTCTAATTCATGAACCTTTTCAAGATGAATTACATTATTCAGAAAGTTTTTTTCACACCTGATTTACACCTGTAACAGTGCGACATTTAACTCCGGACACGACAAAAGTCCGGAGTTTCGCCAACCCTTTTATTAAGGATACAAATAAACCCTTTACAAAAAAAGATGGGATTTTATGTCCACAAGACATGCACCAACATTTACACTTGTAACTATTGTAGTTTTTAAGATATTTCACCTGAAATCAAAAAATCCCATGGGATTTTGGAGGGATTTTTAATCCCACTTGGGGGATTTTCACTCCCACCAAAAATCCCATGGGAGAAAAAATATAATTTCTCCCATAGGATTTTAACTCCCGTATTTAAATTTAAAATGGGATACAATGTCCCATAGGAGGAAATGTCCCATAATGAACATGAAATGGCAGTGAATATCCTATTTGAGCATGAATGGGAATAAATATCCCAAATAAAACACAGGATGGGGACTTTTATCCCATGAATACAGTAATAAAGCAGAAAATTGTATCTTAAAGAGTGTTGTTTGTCATGATTCTTAAGAATGTACTTGCAAGCTAAGGAATGACATTAACTTTATATCTAGTAATTACACTCCTAAATTATGTAGACCTATACATGTGTTAATGGATAAATGTCTAAACAACATGAGAAATTAAATTATATTAGAGCTCTGCATTACTAAACTCTTTCCCATGCAATTTTAAATGTATACATATAACCCTATCACAAAAATATCAGAATAAAATTGAACGGTATTAAATTATGCAGTTAGAACACTAACTTATTTACATGCAGCTGTTCATATTCACTATTGACAACCCTTTACAGGTCGTCAGGTGTGAATATTCACAGGAACCGGTATTTTTGTCTGTAATAATAATAGTACGCCTTATGGTACCATCCCCAATGAAAAAAATAACCCAAAAGGAATGGCACCATTTCTTACTCAAAACTTCGCTTCAAAATAATTCGAAAATTCTGCTTTTATCGTCACCCACCCCAATTGTCATTCTGATTCAGTAATCCCAGTGCTTTTATTAGGGGTGTGTGGTATATACCCCTACTCTTATCATTATGTACAGGCTAAATTATCGGTTCCTCTGATATGTTGTGGAATTTTGGAATAGCCTAGCTTACAGTTACAATTTGTTTACAATATATTAAAATTAGTGTTAATTAAGTGCTTACGGTGAAATCTGCTACTGCTAGATGATGCTAAGTTGTTTCGTGAACCGAATCAGACATCTCCAACAAGATTCTCGAAGATTTAACAACACAAGAATCATTTTACAAAATGCATGCTTCGGTCCATCATTCTCCCTCTGACAATCACATTCATTCTGAAGTCAAAGTACTTTCTCCTATACCTTAAGCGTCAAAAAGACTTTGACAGGTAAATACGAATAAACGGTTAACAGACATCTCGACCTTAAGAAAGTTCAGTCCTGGATGTTCTAGTCCAAAAAGAAGTATGACCCAATCTTATGCATTAATTTATTAAATTTCCGGTTGAGCAACACCCAAATCCTCTAGAGACATTGTTTACAGTTATATGACATTACCTAAATGTGTGACACAATATTAATCCACACCTGCTCAAAGGGGCATAAGCACCGAGCATAGACCTAAATTTTGCAGCCCTTCACTGGCAATGGTGACGTCTCCATACAAGTGAAAAATTCTCAAGCAGGACGTTTACGTTTTTGTTTTTTCTTTTGAAAATTTTGTTTTCATTTTTTTTTTAATGTTAAACATGAAAAGTATGACTAAATCTGTGTTGACAGCCAAAATTTTAACCTTCTGGATGCAGGAATAAAAGCAATATTTTAGCCTTCATTCTGCGTTATGTAAACAAAGACTGGAGTCTTTTTATGTTTACATTTAAGGTGGCTCACTACACCGGGAAATAGTTTCTCAAATCAGTACAAATTGATTTAATATTTTAAAAAAGATCCAGAAGATATACAATAAGTGTGTATTTCAACACATGAACAAAAGACTGGTGGATTTGAGCTCAAGATCTGTAGTTCACCAGCCCAATGCTCTCTCTCTCTCTCTCTCTCTCTCTCTCTCTCTCTCTCTGTCTGTCTGTCTCTTGTCCAATGCTTTATTAATTAACCACTTAGCTACCGTGTTATAGACGAATAAATCGATCGATACAAATACTTTCCCAAAACATTTAAATCGCCATCTTGTAACATAGTGTCATAAAGCTTTAGTGTAGTGAGTACCTTAACAAACCAGTGAAATGTTTAATTTTGTAATTGAATTTTCAAAGCATCTTTACTTTTGCACATGCAATTTTACAAAGATTATTCAATAAAGGGTAAAAAAAAAAAACCACTTAAAAATACTTGTTTTTGATCCACTGTAGATTTTAGGAAAATATTAGATTCCTGGGTCAGAGAAATCTAGACATCATTAAATGATAATGAAGTATTGTAAAAAAAAAATTCAAGACTCTCCAATATTGTTTGCAACTAGGAGAAATGGTCACAAGCTATTTTACACCCGCATCCCTCTTGGATCGAACCACTATAACTTTTAGGATAACAATAAATCCTCTCCCAACAATGTGCACATCTGCAAATGGCAATGAAGCATTGTACAAAGTTTCAAGTTTATCAGATAATCCATACAGGAGGAGAAGCATTTTAATGCACAATTTAAGACTTTGTGACAGACAGACTTACAGATATGGACAGAAAGTACAAAAACCATATAATTATATGAAATGAATTTGCATGTAAAAAGTACATGAAGTGCACAATTATGATTTAAATGTAATTATCATTTTTATTAGGAATTTTGATGTCTCCTCTTTTTGCAAACAATATACACATCTATATATGAAGATGAGATATATAATGAGGATATAAAACACTTCTAACAAAAATGTAAACAAATATGTGCAATGCGAGTTTGAAAATATGTATGTCTTAAAAAGTGATTGACTAGATATCAGGAAGCAAGCAAGCTCACTCCATGTTACTGTGCTACAACTAACTGAAATTCACTACATTATCCAAAATCCACCCCAAAAGAACCAAAACCTACCAACACTAAATACCAATATATATCCATGTGAGGTCAAGGTTTCAGGAGTGAAACAATGTGTTTTTTAAACTTTAAATCTCATTATGTTTTACTTTTGTAGGATATTCATAATGTTGAAATTGATTTAAAGCAATCAATTTTCAATTGGAGATACAAGGTACATGTATGCACATAAATGTACCACCCTGAATCTCATATCATACATGTACCTTATTTTATAGCTGGCAAAATTATGAAATGAAATTTAATGTCACCACAGAATTTATAATTTCCGTTTCTTTCTCTCAATTCACATGGAGACCTCCTTTTTTAGAGTCTTATTTTCTTTTACTTGAATGTTCTAAATTGAAATCTAAGGAATAATAATCTTGGAAGAAAAATCTACATGAAAATATTTTCTACTTTGAGAAACAAAATGACAAACATAACTGTTTTAAATGTAAGTCAGAAATAGAAAAATAATTCAATTTATTGCACTTACATATGTAATTGAAAGAAAATTCCTTCGAGTACATGATTTTAGAATGAAAATAAGATTGATTAATATTCAAAAAAGTATTTCAATTTCTTCAAAACTTCAATCTTCAGATGATTTTCCATCCATTGACACCCCAAATGTATGATCACACACATTCAGCAGGAACATCTGTTCCTCAAATCTCCTTCACATAACACTTGACTACTTTTGAAATGCAATTTAAGTCTTTTTAGAAATTAACAAAGATGAGTGTACAGATTCATACCCTAGCTGTTGATGATTGCTAAAACTGATCACTACTCAAAACTCTGAAACAAATCTTTCTGGATTTTTTTGTATTTCACACACACACGCACACATACACGTACATGCATACACACATCAAAAATATCAACAAGACACTGACCTTACCAGTCACCTGAGTTATTTAGTTAAAAGTATTACTAACCTCAATATGAATGAAATCTATATAATACAGTAACTTTTCTTGCTCTAGGCATGCATTTATATGCTAAATTCTAATATTCAGTAGAAGTATAATATAAGGTGTAATTCATTCCCCCAAAATCATCTATACTGATGAAACATTTTACAATTATAAACTTGATATACACTTTTAACACTATTTGGATCTGACCTTGAATCAGAACCCTGGAGTTGCAAGTGTCACAATTTTTGTACATCTCTTTCTGTTTTTCTTGACAATGCATCCATCATTTATAATATTCTAGTGTCAACAAAATTAAAGAAGGATTCTTTTAAATCATAAAGACATGTAATTATATGACCATTTTGGTTCCATCTATTTTAAAGCTAGTATCAAAACCTTTAGATTCTAACATGTATATATAAACTGCGTTTTTAATTATCAAATACCAAAAAAAAAAAAAAAAAAACCCACCCAAAAACCAACCAACTTTTAGCTATCGATCTTAATCATAGTGTTTTATTTTGATAATTTAATTTACAGATACATGTATAAGTTGTCATAATGTCATTTAATTCTATTTTATTGTTGCATTTCCTCTTCTTGCCCTTGTAAAACACCTTAGAGTAATAAACTGTTTTATATAAGGCTGCATGTATATAAATTTTATTATTATTATCACTGATCGAGGTCATGAAATTTACAATTACCTGTTCTACCTAAAAGCATCAATAGCATTAAGGAAGATGTTATCTAAATTTAAATGTTTTACACATAAACACTATATATCAAGTTTGGTTCCTCCTGGAGTCAGAATTTCTACCCTAGGAATCATGATATTTACAAGCTTGATGTTTTGTTTACTGTCACAACAGAAGCTGACCACTAGCAATAGGTCACATGAGAGAATCAATTGACCTAAAAATCTATCAATTAACATGATTGAAATGTTTTAATCTTTATATCCATGATAAGATATTCTTTATATATTTTATATTGAATTCAATTTGGTACTTTGACCTCTTTATTTTCAAAATAATTGGAATTATGTCTATATACATACATGTGAGAGTTGGCCTCCATGTGTCCAATGAAGAAATTATGAATAATGGAATCACAAATTAATGATTGTCTAATGCTTACAGGGATGGATCCAGGAATTTTTGAGAGAGGGGAATTTTACCATTAATTTTGGTTATCAAGGGAGGGGGTCCACCCTCAAAATGTGTTATTTTTACTTTATTTTAGCAAAATTTCCTGAACCAGCACCCCTTCTGGATCCACCACTGGGTTATCATTTACTCCTTCATTCTTGATTACAAACCTAAGGACACTAAATTGTAATTTCACATTTTTTTTTTAATTTGACAATATTTCATTATCACACAACAGCAAAATTATGAAAGCATATACATGTACGTACAATAATAGCAAATTGATTGTTCTGACATATCATTTGATATACATATATATTCATAAGAAAATTTGAACTATCATGCATATTACAGATTATCAGTCATCAAGATTTTTGTTGTGTTTTTTTTTTTTTTTTTTTTGGTTCAAAGTAATTTCACATTTTGAATCTTGCTTATTAATTGATATGTTGATATGGAATCAAATGACATGCATTCACGCAGAAGCTATGTGAAAAATGTCAGATCTTGTGTAGCAATTTGTAAACCCAATGATTACAAAGCCTATTAGTATTCTATATCAGTAAAAGAAAATCCTATTTTAATTCATATTTTGCAATAGATATGATAAAAGGAATAAGCATTTAATAATAATTATCAAAATCTATAGTTTAAAATTGAAAAACAATCTCATAAAAAATATAACATATATTTTACACATGCATTTTTGTAAACTTTACAAAAGGAACAGATTTCCCCCCTGAATTTATATAAAAATCAGTATTATGTCCTGTGACATTTTGTTATTATGCTTTAATAAACTTCTAATATTGACTTTGTCCTTGCATGGTCACTTTGTCCATTTTTTTTTTTATATCTGTACCCAGGTTTTGTCTTGTGACTTTTACCCCAACTAATCCCTCTGTGTATAATACACATGGGATGTTCTTTACAGCTCAGCAAGCCCCTGGCTTTGTTTCTCATTGTTCCTTATCTACAATTACTGGGTGAATGACTTTGTGAGGTTGTAATTTGCCATCTAATACTTTTATAAGCATTTCATATCATGATCAACATGTCATGCTATTTCAGTCAATATTATAAATAATTCATTTGACACATAATATGTAATATTGTAGGCTTATATGGTAATATTTGGAAAATAATGGCAAAGCAATTCTCAGCATGAACATTGAAAATTATGTTGCAATATACATGTACATCACCCAATACAAACGCAAAGGATACATTTTAATTTTTACGTTTAAATTCATATGAAATATTGTGAAATTCATAATCATGTGAATGCATAGCTGCAGAACTGTAGCTCTCTGAGAAAATATTAATTGGTACAGATCTGTCCCAATATTTTCTCAGAGAGCTACAATTCTGCAGCTAGTGAATGTGGTTAACTTATACTACCATTAAGATATGTAATCTCTTTCTAATATTTGTTTAATTTGTACCTTTTTCATATTGTACAACAAAGTATAATTTAATGCACATTAATCCTCGAATTATAATAATTTTTTTAAATTATGTTTTTTTAGGCTTAATTTTTTTTTATTTATTTGTACAAATAGAAATTAAGTGCATCATAATATATACTTTTAAAGGTAAGATGTACAATTGATATATAATCACTCATACCAACCATTCATACCACTCAAACATTTCAAAACTATGGATTATAAATTTTGATTAGTGCAAAATTTGTTAATTTCTATAAGGTCATCTCAAATCTTTTAAAATCATTTTAGTGACTTTTTGGGGGAAAACACCTGAAACACTTTTAAAGCCAATTTAAATGGTCCAGGTCAAGCATATTTTGCTTTTAGGCCAAATCTTTGTAAGATCATTTGTGCACTTTGACAATTATTTCTAAATATTCGGGCTAGTATAATGAAGAAGTATGGATGTTTCAATTTTCATTAACATTTAATACCAAAACCATATCTCCTTTTCTTGACCAAAAAAGCCCCCCCCCCCTCCACACACACACAGTGAGGTCTAGATCCGCCACTGTTTAATCTGTGATTTTGGGGCGAAGTTGGATCAATTTCATTTTATGAACAGGTCCAGTGGTACGATGGATTTTTCATTTTCAAGACAAATTAATAGAAATATAAATTGTTAGTCAGTAAAAAGAAGTAATGATTTAAATCAGATACTTGGAACAGTGTTGATGTTAACAGGGACCTATATACTAGTTAGTATATAGCTATGATGTTAACTTATGAAATTCTTATATTGTATACAAGATATTATCCAACTAACAGATAGACTTTTGCAATTATATCTTATGCATTATGAACTGTAGCTAAACAATATCACTATTAAAATCTTATGTCCATTTCCATGTAGTTGGGAATCAATTAAGCTTTCCTGGTTCCGATTTTGGTTTAATTTTTATTTTGTGAACATAAATCAATATTTGTCTAATCACAGGAACCGGTAATTTTGTCTGTAATGATAATAATGAGAGTCTATACGATACCACCCCCCCCCCCCCGTGTTTTTATTAAGAGGTGGTATTGAATACACCCGTAAATATCATTACAGACAAAATGGTAATATATTTACAAGTGCACTCTACGTATTGTTCTCCACGGGCAAGGGGACAGGCACCGGAAGTACGGATACATGTATTTAGAGATTGGCCTTCTACTGGTATATAATAAAATGAATTTTATTGTACCGGTAGAAGGCCAATCTCTATACCGGTAGAAGGCCAATCTCTAAAGCTTACAAAAAAGCGTGAAACGATTACATGAATCGAAAGAGGGATGAAATAGACTACGAATTCATACATTTCAGAGAAATTATTCCCACCAAAAATAATATGAAAAAAAAGGTGGGGGGGGGGGGGAGTAGTAGTAATATCCATATTTAAGGTGCCTGTGCAGGCAAGGGCGCATCCAGGAATTGTTTAAAGGATGAGCGGATTGCGACCCAAGTTTGTGCCTATTCCGCCCCGGCCCCAAAGATGGGTGAATATCGCAAACTGGTAAAATGACCAGTTTTGTTTAAAACTATGGAAGTAAAGTGGAGTGACTACAACCCTCTCGATCCGCCACTGATGAACAAGAACTACATTACGGGGATTAGGAAGCACAGGGTTCATTTAGAATAATTGTAATCTTTAAGGAAATCTTCGTGGAGCACATTATCGCAAATAGTTGCTGAAATTGAACCTTACCATAATTCCGCTGGCGAGGATTGCAGCTATTTTCACTTTCACATCGCAGGAGGTGCGTTTGATGAGCTATCAACTTATACAGACAGTATCTCCTCATATCTACATGTACAGGGGCGGGTCCAGGAATTGTGGTTACGGGGCGCCACTTTATGAGGCAGTGGGTCCATGGCGAAGCCCTGGTTGGGGCCCAGGGGGCGAAGCCCCCGGAAACTCCTGGGTTTTACAAATTTTATGGGGCTTGAAATATTTCTCCTATTTAGTCATTTGTATTACATGTATTTTCTATCATTTTAATAAGGTGAAATTAACAAAATGACCCAAATTTTAAGGGTTTTTTGGGAAAATATTAAGTTCTCCCAATAAAGTAATTAAAAAAATTAAAAGATTTTGTCATTTATTTCTCCGCCTGCGCCACCTCTAAATCCGCCACTGATGTATATTGCAATAATCTACCAGAATATACTGACACCTTATAGGTGATACTTCATTAGTACAAATGGACACCACCACCACCACCATCCCTCCAAACGGAGGGGGTGAGACTAACAACGAAAGGGGAAAAACACATTCCGCAAATTATAATATACATGTAACAGGCTGTCTTTGCATTTAGTCCGAGTGTTTTCAGTTATCTTTTTAAAAATTCTATATATTGATTGCAACACAAACATCCTATTATAATTACATGGTGATGATAAAGTCTCAGTAAGTTTCCACAAAGCTGAAAATTGGTATACACCATATTGTACAAACTGATACAGAACTAAAATATTGCGGAAACTTATCAAAACTTTGCGGTAGACTATCAATATAGCAATGTGCATACTAAAACAGAACAGTTTCTGCAAACCGAAATTTACGCAAACTTGATCAGCTTTCAGCAAATTTTCGTTGCGGAAACTACTTGAAAACAACGTAGATATGTCAAGTTTCAGCAGGACACACCAAGTTTTTGCAGGGAGAAAGCTTTCAAGATGAAAAATGAGTGCGGAAACTTGACGAAAACCACTTGTACACCTAAGTCTATGTAGTGAAATTTGTATTTTTCATCCATTTGTAAATTCCATGTTTTTAATGAAAAGAACTTACATGTATATAAATTGACATTAGTAAATACTATGTAATATTGCAGGTAAATTTTGTAGGGTATATAAGCGAGTGGGGGGGGGGGGGATTCAGACCAGCTTTTAGTGTTAGGAATTGCATGCTTTAGTCCCAGTTTGTGTTACTCTGAAGTGAAGTCCCAATTGGTTATTAAAATGCACGCACATAGATCTATACATTTCCATACACCTATATTCAGTGCAACCCCCCACCTAAAATTTTCAAATTTAAGGTAAATCGCGGTATCTTGTTTAAAAAAATGTACTAAACGATAAAAGAAGCAATAATTTCTTCCACTCCCGGAGAAATAAATGACAAAATCTTTTGATTTCTTGCATTACTTTATTGGGAGAACTTAATTTTGTTCTAAAACCCATAAAATTTGAGTCATTTTATTAATTTCACAAATGACTAAATAGGAGACATATTTCAAGCCCTGTAAAATCCCGGAGCTTCCAGGGGCTTCGCCCCCCTGAACACCACCAGCACTTTGCTCTGGGTCCACTGTGGGCCTCAAGGCGGCCCCCGGACCCCCTGCCTCATAAAGTGGCGCCCCCTCCCTGTAACCGCATTTCCTGGACCCGCCCCTGATATTACGAAGTTCATACAGCCCGAATCATCGAAGCTTAGACTGGGTATTTTGAATTGAAGATTTTAAGATTTCCAAAACGCAGTTTGACAAAAAAACCGGGTGTGTAATGCTCTAGTATGAAATTATATTGGAAAAGAAGAATCTACACGCGTGCAAATGCGCATGCCTTTCTGCTGTCTGACTGGCTCTATCCTTCCGACTCTCGCGTTATAATCTAGGGGATAATTGAATTATCTCTCAAGATCCGTGCAAATGGCCACATTTAAGTAATAGACAATTGTGTAGTATTACATGAATTTACATTTGTTGATTTTAAGGCAAGATAACCATGAATTATGTATTGTATTCAGAGGCGGGTGCAATATTTCAGTTTGGGGCCCGGAGAAATTGCTGGGTGGGTGGGTCTAAAGACCGCCTTTAGACCTCAGTAAGTCCAGGACAAAGTCCTGGGTGGTTCCAGGGGACAAAGCCTATGAAAGCTCCCGCTTTTTTCTTTCTTCTTTTTATTGCGAAAACTAGCACCAGTACTCTCTAAAGTATTTTGATTGCATATCTTTATTCTTAAAAGCTGTATATTTGGCATGCGCATATTTAATATACATTAATGAAAAAAAAGTCTAAAACTATATCGCATTAAAAGTGTACAAATTAAGTTTACTTAGTTCATTCCCAACATTGGGTGCATGATCTTTAGTTCCTTAGAATGTATTAAGTACTAGAGACACACGTTACATGGATATGAAAACAGACACTCAGATTTGATTGATAGGATATTGTTTAAGTTTCCTCTCGAGAATTTTTCACTCATATGAAGACGTCACCATTGCCGGTGAAGGGCTAAAACATAGGCCTATGCTCGGTGCTTACGGCCTTAGAGCAGGGAGGGAATTTATCGTGCCACAGAAGTTGAGACAATGGGCCTCGGTTTTTTGCGTTCTCATCCGAAGGACTGTCCCATTGGGTCGTCTCTTACGACAGGCAAGGAGTACTGAGGACCTATTCTACCCGGTGTTGTAAAGCATAAAATCCCCCCCCCCCTCCCGCATAGACTTTTCCTCCGAAAAAACGGGCCCGGGATAGACATTCCCCCCGGAAAGATGGGCCTGGAATAGAATTTCCCCTTACGAAGAATTAACCCGGGTCCAACCCCAACCCCCTAAGAAAAACCGTCCCAGTATAGAAATTCCCCCTAAATGACAGTACACCCCCATTCTTACATTTTAGCTATGTATCTGTTTCCATTTCTATTACTAGAATTCTCTTGCTTATTTAGACCCAGTAATTCTTCTGATTATTTTTGTGTGTGTGTATCGTGAACAATCATCATCTTATGATTTTTTATAAAAAGGAAATTGCTCAAATCGTGTAATGGTATATCAAAATTCATTCAGACATCTTAAGTCTTTATCGTTATTTACTAGTATCTAACATTTGAATTAGTAAAGTTGGGAAGAACTTAAATGATTTTTTTAATTTAAATAAACGAGAAAATTGAATTACTTTTATTTATACAGTTCATCTATTTCACTTTTCAGATATTTTAATTATACATCTTATAGTCACGTCGCGCACGGTACTGGTGTTACTTTCATACGTGCATTAGAAAATGTTTCCGCTATGTTTACACAGTTGTATATTTTGTGGATTATTAAAGTCTTATACATCAATGGCAAGGAAAATATATAAATAATAATAATAGCTTATATAAAATATAATTTACACGCATTATATTATCAATAACGGAGTTATATACACGCAGATGTCGTCATTTTTCGTTGTCCCGCGTTACATGAAATACGCATACGCTTTATCCACAGATTAATAAAATGATTGATTTTGTCCCAAATAACGTAAGAATTGGTGTATGATTGTGACGTCCTTATCTAAAAACCATAAACCAATTACTTTAAACATTTAGTTCATAGAATTGATATAGCGACCTTAAAAATGGCAAAGACAGTACCTGTCAGTGGTGTCCCGTGTTTGTAGATAGACTGCAAATGCAAATCATCATGACCAGTAGCACGCCTAATACAGGGGGAAGTTGACTATCCTTGTTACATTTATAATGTACATGTATCGTGGAGCACAATGTATACCAGTATTATAAAATTCTGAGTATATCCATGAAGTAGATTGATTTTATCGGTGTCCAGTGAAATGTCCTTTTTCTACAAATACCGCGCTTTTTAAACAATTCTACCATTTTATGTCTTATTTCTAAGCATTATTCCAACGCGAATATTTTAATGAATATAACTTACAGAAAGTACATAAAATTTACTATATAGAATATACAACATTTCATTTTATCCCGCGTCCATTTAGGAAAACGAAAAGATACTTAATGTCCAAATAAATGTCCCATGTGATTTTGTCGCGCAATGACGCGACGTCAATGTACACAACCTACGTCTAGCTAAAACGTAAAATGTTGCTTTTATTATTTTTGAATTATCTAAATTAAAATGATTTTTAAAAATAGTATACAAGGTATTTAAGCTATTGCATGTGTATCTCATAGATATGTTTTACTCTAGATCTGGTACATACACTTTAATTGACTTTATCAAATGACAATTGTACAGACTACATTTTGTTGCATGTACTACTGTATGTCATCGTCGCAAACCACGGGTTATTGTTTCATTCTATTTCACATACGTTTGTGAAATAGAATGAAACAATAACCCGTGGTTTGCGACGATGTACTGTATGTATGCATATAAAAATTCAGCATTGAACAGATACACTTACGGTGTGTAAAACGTTGCAATATTATACAAATCTTGATTTATATACGAAACTCTTTAATCATATTCGATAATCTTGTTATTCATATATGACAAAATTTTAATTATATTCGATAATCTTAATATTTATATGCGAAAATTTTGATTTATATTCGATAATCTTGTTATTTATTTACATTTGGTAACCTTGTTATTTATATTCGATAATTATATAAATCTCGATTTATATTCCATAATATTTGATTCGTATTTGATAATGTTGATGTACACATGCTAGATGTACGCATGAATTTAGTCCTATTGATTGTAGGTGAAATGCATAATTTCAAAAATTGATAAAAGAATTAGCTTCATTGACCATGACCTGACCTCGGATGTCTTAAATTTAACTAGAGGAGCTACTCTGCTAAAATTAAACTTTAATAAATATACAGCACTACCAGCCGTGAGACATTTGGCCTACTGCCTGAATTGAATAGTTGACCTTGCCCTAATATGCTGAATAAACCCAGTAGCTATGTCGAAGCTTGGGTGGCTGCCCTGTAATCCCCCATAGGCTGCTTACCTAGCTGGATTAACAAGTGTGATACAAATTTGAATATGTATTAATCGTAATCAGAAACAGGGTGCAAATTTACATATATGGCGGAAAGGGTCGCGTGCAATTTTTTGTGGGGAACTGGGGAGGCGGCCAGTTTGACTACCAACGTAGGGGCAACACAGGGGGCCTTATGTGGACATGGGTGCCTGGACCTGAACGGGTGATCATCTAAGGGGGAAGAGATCTCTGCGCATCTCAGCTGTCTCCTGCGTGCTACCTGGTTTAAAGAGCAAGTACAGAGCAAACTGTGGACCCTCCTACAGTTTCCAACATGCACCAGCCAGTAGCATTCCCTAGGAGGTGGATGTGAGCACAGGCACCAGAACGGTGGATATATATAGCGTGTTAGATCTTATGTACCCCCCCCCTTCCAATGAATGAAAGATATATACATAAGTCACATATTAAATGAATTGAATGTCAAAATCTTGTTAGAGTATCAGTGACGTGTTGAACAACCTCACTGTTGTATTTAGGACCCAGGTGATCTCTGGCGGGTGTGAGCGATTGCCCCTGGAATATTTCGCCCATATGCGTTGGTACTCCAGAAGAGTAGAGGAAGCCTCTCTCTCTCTCTCTCTCTCTCTCTCGTAGAGTAAAATTAAAAAAATTCGCATATGAATATCAAGATTTCTCACATATAAATCAAAATTTCCGTCCGCATATAGATATCAAGATTTCTCACATATAAATCAAAATTTCCGTCCGCATATAGATATCAAGATTTCTCACATATAAATCAAAATTTCCGTCCGCATATAGATATCAAGATTATCGAATACAAATCAAGATTTCCGCATATGAATAACAATATCATTAGATCAAAAGTTCAACATCTGACAAAAAAATCTAAAGTCACACGGTTTTCACGAGACCACCCCTTCAAAACTAAATATGATATATATTGAAACTAACCGATTCGCAAGTAAAACATACGAGTATAAATAACACTCTGTATATCTTTTCTACTGTTTATTCAGAAATGAAAGTGAACATTAAAACGTTAAAATGTAATATTATTTGGAAGTTTTTATCTCTCACTTCAACTCACCGTGGTTATTATTATTATTCATTTATAAAGCGCAAAACTACATATACTTTCTATGCGCTGGTTGTTGTTTTTTTTCCACTAGAGCGTGATCGATGTAGATCGATGACAGAAACGTACGGGAGTTTTTAACCCCCCCCCCTTCCGTGTTTGGCATTAATAAAAAGTATTAAAGAGAGCAATGATTATTAAACATAGAGACTTGAACAAGTCTATATATATCCTAGAAAAAACCAAAACTGATTTTTTTTACTGTGTTCAAATTTTTCAGAGGTCATATTCATAAGAATTGCAAGCCTTATTTCATGGGATGGTTACCTGTAAAATGCGAAACGAAATCGAAAGGAAACGAAATCTACCGAAGCAAAACGAAACCTACCGAAACGGGTACCCTTATTTCATACGACATGCCTGCTGTTGTAGTCACGGTGAAATAAATACAGTACGTATACTTTGGAGTATTTCTAAGAATTCATAATTTTTATGAATGTACACTATACACGTACAAAGATTTATTTTCAATTTTTAAACATTAAATCATGCATGTGCTTTAGTTATGATATTACAGCTTGGAGATAATGAATTTGTTTAAAATGTGACGTTGCTTTCGTGATTATATTTTGCCACAATTTATGACGTTATAAGTGTAACGTAAAGTGACACCAGTACCGTGCGCTTAGTGAGTCGATTTTTTACGAAAAATCCTACTTATATTGACCATCGTTAAAGTCTTTTGGTAAGCATATTGTATTTACAATAAAAATATTTGTTTGTTTTATGAATATCGTAATATTAATGAGCACATATCTATTTCCTTAAACTATTATAACAAATGAAATCCGGAAACAGGGGGGGGGGGGTTGTTATATATATACCAGGGCGATTTTTCCGCCAAAGGGGAGACTCTATACTGATTTTGTACATAGGGGGAAATTATATCCTGGGGCGCAATTCCGGGCCCGTTTTTCCGGGGGGGGGGGGTCTATGATACAACACCGGATCCCCACGGGATGAAACATATCTGATATACATATTACATGTAAAAGCCCTACATTAACTGGATACTGGATATTGGACTACAAGGGCTTTGCAATTGAGGACTAACCAAATCACGGTTAGGGTGGTTCGGGAGGGGTTGTCCCCCTCCCTTACGGGAGAAAATATTGAAGCATTACAGGTAATGATCAATTGCAAGCACATTAAATTCTTATCTTTGAAATGATGGGGGGGGGGGGGGTTCCATCTCCACACCCCTTAATTCTGCAAGTGAGACTGTTAGTTAACTCTATGATAAAATTTAGAAGATATAAAACAGAAAGAATTTTGATACAAGTAAAAAGTTTCATATATTTTTGGAAAATTATCTAGATGTGCAATATTTAGGATTAAGCTCAATAAAAATCCGAAGTACGTAACATTTGATAAGGGTAATTTTCGCATGGGGCGCCTCTATGCCGGCTTGATTAGATCGCGTCGTATACGTACATTTAATGACAGAGTGAAATTTTAGTGTTTTTATTGAAGAAAATATGTGGTTGTCATAGACAAAAAACTCCGCAGTTTTATCGTGTCCAGAGTTAAATGTCGCACTTTTAAAGGTATTTTGTTGATTAGGAATATGCATTGATTGATCACTATTTTACGATCAAGTGTTGCATCTATATATTTTGGAAAATGAACTATACGTGATGGCTGGTCGAGGGGTTGGGGAAAGGGTGGGTGCTTTGATCAGTCCGCTACTAAAGTTTTCCTAGTAATGAAGACAGTATTAGTTCTTCATTGTAAAATCTATTTCCAATATCAACCGTAACTATTTCAACTCCAGTAAAGCTTCCACCAAAAAATTACAACAAACAACAAATCATCGATACATAAATGTTCGAGATTATGTCTCTAGGTAGTGTCAAAAATAACAACGAAATCTTTCTTTGGAAGCGGAAGACCATAATGATAACAGAGATAACAATGAGGTCTTCAGTTGGAAGCGGAGGACCTGAATTACAGTAAACAAAAAACCCATTTATACTAGACTAGATAGGTTAGGGTCAATGGCTTATGATCTCGTGTCTGACGAAGCGTAACGTGTAGAATATAATAGGGTAGATTGTTAATTGGGAATACAAAATGACTGACTAGTGGGACCACTATTTTTTTTTTTATTTAAGTAGTGTCAAGAACAACGAAATCTTCCGTTGGAAACGGAAGACCTTAATGATATCTTATTCAGGTTTCGATTTGGGAGCAGAAGACCTTAACTACAAGACTTGTTCGGTTAGGGTCAATGTGTTATGTTGTCGTGTCCGACGAAGCGTAACGACTAGGATTTAAAAGGATAGTTTGTTAATTGGGAATACACAATGACTGACCAGTTGGGCCACTATATTTTTTTTTATATCCGAACTAAACATCGTGTGATTATTTCCTGTACATATATGAAGTATTCAAATTGTACATTGTATAGAATAGCAGGGACTAAGTAGAGTGATTGAACAGTATTTTCCGTTCAAGTGCCATTTCTATCTGGTCAAAACGAGCCTTTTGTCAATTTTGGACCATAAATTCTGCAGGAGGAGGGGTGGCTTCTGCTCCTCCGCCGCTAAAGTTTTTTTTTTTTTTAAATTTCAAAATATTCATAAATAAACACCGCACGATTATCTATTCTAAATATTCAAATTATTCAAAATGTTAACGTTGTCTATTTCAACTTTCAATATAGTTAGGAAGCTAAGTGAATAACGCTGAATTTTACCGCAGATATCCATTGACTTCATTTACCTGATTATTATAGATCAACACAATTATATTTATATGTGTACTTTTAAAAAGTGGCGGATCCAGGGGGTTAAATTGCAATATGAATACTTTACTTTTGAAGAAAGAAAAAATAGAAAACCCAAACAGATAGAAACTCCAAATAAACAATGAAACATACTAGTAAAGATCACAGGAATTTATCACGTACAAAATCAGTATCTAGGTAGTATTAGTGGGTTAGTGTCTGACGAAGCGTAACGGCCAGAACTCAATGGTGAAGTTCGTTAATTGGAATTACACAATGACTGACCAGTGCTTTACGTTCAAGGGTAAAAATGGGCCACTTGTCAATTCTAGAAATTGAACTGTGCGAGGGAGAGGGGGATGTTCGCTCTCGGTCATCCACCACTAAAGTTAATAAACATCATATGATGAATTCCTTAACATGTATATATGTAAAGTATTCAAAATGTTAACATTAAATTTACTTGTATTTTAACTTCCAATAATGTTACAATGATAGATGAGTACCGCTGTTATAGGCATCACCAAAATTATCTAGCTAGTGGCGGATCCAGAGGGGTAAGAAGTAGGCATAAAATCGTGATAACAGTACTTTGCTTTTGGAATAATGATAAATAAACCCTGACAAGACAACCCTGATATATATATATAAATGTCCATGATCATAGAAATGTATCACATAAAAAATCGATGACTAAGTGGAATAACAATTAATTGTCAATGATAACAGGTTTTCATTGCGAAGCAGACCTTAATTACAATAAACAAGTACACCCACAAGATGTTGTCGTGTCTGACGAACCGTAACGAGTAGGATTTAAAAGGGTAGTTTGTTAATTGGGAATACACAATGACTGACCAGTGTCCCCACTACATTTTTTTTAAATTTCCGAACTAAACATCGTGTGACTGTTTATACCATACAAATATGAAATATTCAAATTGTACATTGTAGAATACCAGGGACTAAGTAGAGTTACAATGGGAGTAGTTTTTTTAATTGGAAGTACACAATGACTGACCAATATTTTCCGTTTGAAAGTGCCATTTCTATCTGGTCAAAACGAGCCTTTTGTCAATTTTGGACCATAAATCCTGCAGGAAGAGGGATGGCTTCCGCTCCTCCGCCTCTAAAGTTGTTTTTCTAATTTCAAAATATTAAAAAATAATCCTCGTATGATTATGTATCCTAGATATTTAAAGTATTCGAAATGTTAACGTTGTTTATTTCAACTTTCAATATAGTTAGGAAGCTAATATTAAGTGAATAACGCTAAATATTACCGCAGATATCCATTGACTTCATTTACCTAATTAGTAGATCAACACAATACGTCTACCTAATAACTGGCGGTTCCAGGGGGTTAAACTGCAATATCAATACTTTGCTCTTGAAGAAGAAGAAGAAGGGGGAAAAACCAAACAAATAAAAACTCCAAATAAGCAATGAAACACACGAGTAAAGATCATTAGGAATTTATCACGTACAAAATCAACTCACGACTAGTGTCAGTGGCTGTATTCAATGATGAAGTTTGTTAATTAGAAATACACAATGACTGACCAGTGTTTTACGTTCAAGGGTAATGTCTATCTGGTCAAAATGGGCCGCTTGTCAATATTAGAAATTGAATTGTGCGAAGTAGGGGTGGAGTGTCGTTCTCGGTTATCTACCACTAAAGTTAATAAACATAACATCATATGATGAAGGCATGCCTTTATATATATATATATATATATATATATATATATATATAAAGTATTCAAAATGTTTACATTAGATTATATCTACATTTATTTTAACTTTCAATAAGTTAGAATGATAGGTGAGTACATGTACCGCTGTTATAGGCATCACCAGAATTAATTTAGCTAGTGGCGTATCCAGGGGGGTATTATAAGAAGTAGGTATAAAATCGTTGTAACGGTACATGTACTTTGATTTTTGAACACTGATAAATAAATCAGATAATCCTGATATATAAATGTCCGAAATCATAGAAATGTATCACAATATAAAATCGTTGACTAAGTAGTGTCAATGGATTGATTTAAGGTTTCATGTCCAACGAAGCGTAACGATTATGATTTACGAGGGTAGATTGTTAATTAATTGGGAGTACACAATGACTGAACAGTGCTTTACATTCAATAGTCGTGTATATCTGGTCATTAAGTGGCTGGGGAAATAATTAGTACTATGCGTGAGGGATGGGAATGGGACGGGGGATCCGCCCATTCGCCACTGAAGTTATTATTTGAAAAATAAACATCGTATAGTTAAATTCTTTTGCGTATACAAGGTATTCAAAATATTAACGTCATCTATTTTATCATCCAATGAAATTAAAATGATAAGTGAAGACTGTTGTATCCACACAACTTGTGTAACTAATTAGTGGCGGATCTCGGGGTTAATACATTTGTAAGTAGACCTAAAAATTTGCGATAACATTGCTTTGCTTTATGAGTAAAAAAAGTCTACAATATTAATAAAACATTGATACACAAATGTCGAAAATCATATAAGTTTATCACTATAAAATCGCTCGAGATGTTTAGAACACTTAGAGCCGAACTTCCCTAGAGTCGAGACGTCTGTTAACCGTTTATTCGGACACGCCTGTCAAAGTCTTTTCGACGCTTAATGTAAAGGTAGCAATCGGAGAAAGTACTTTGACTTGAGAATGAATACGATTGTAGAAGGGAGGGAAAGATGGACCGAAGCATGCATTTTGTAAAACGATTCTTGTGTTGTTTAATAATCGAGAATCTTATTTGAGATGTCTGATTCGGTTCACTAAACAACTTAGCATCACCTAGCAGAGTTCATGTTTCACCGTAAGCACTTAACACTAATTTTAGAATATGTAAACAAGTTGTAAGCTAGGCCTATTCCGTAATTCAACAACATATCACAGGAACTGGTAATTTAATCTGTAGTAATAATACTGCTACCCTTTATAAAACCACAAGGATGGTGGGTGACGATAATTTTAAGAACTATTTTGAAACGAAGTTTTGAGTCCTTGTAGGTCCCCCCCCCAATAGCAGCTGATTAGGGGATGGTACGGTATATGGTATATACCCACACTATTATTAATACAGACAAAATTACCGGTTCCTGTGAACATATTTTAGTACCTGACGACATATGAAGGGTTGTGAATGTGAGCAACTGCATGTGAATGCACGGGCAATGGAAGTTGATGTAAATAGATACATGTAGTATGTGCATGTATATATATTTATACATGCACATACTATATATTTACATTAACTTACAGTGCCCGTGTGTGAATGAGTATTTCATAGTGTTCTTGTCTGCTTGTTGCAATAATATAGTCCCGTCCAATTTTATATGGATATTTTTGTGCAAGGGTTATATGTATACAATTAAAATTGCATGGGGAAAAGTTTAGTAATGCAGAGCTCTAATATCTTTTATTATCTCTCATGTTTTTTAGACATTTATTCACAAACACATAGGCCTACACATAAGAGTTTATAATTACTATATATATTTAAAAATTAATGCCATGCCTTGGCTTTTAAGTACATTTTAAGAATCATGACAAACAACACTTTTTAAGATACAATTTTCTGTTTTATTGTTATATTCATGGAATAAAAATCCCATCCTGTGTTTTATTTGGGATATCTATTCCCATTCATGCTCAAATAGGATATTTACTGCCATTTCATGTTCATTATGGGACATTTCCTCCTATGGGACATTGTATCCCATATTAAGTTTAAATATGGGAGTTAAAATCCTATGGGAGAAATTATATTTTTTCTCCCATAGGATTTTTTGTGGGAGTGAAAATCCCCCAAGTGGGATTAAAAATCCCTCCAAAATCCCATGGGATTTTTTGATTTCAGGTGAAATATCTTAAAAACTACAATAGGTGCAAGTGTAAATGTTGGTGCATGTCTTGTGAACATAAAATCCCATCTTTTTTTGTGAAGGGTTTATTTGTATCCTTAATAAAAGGGTTGGCGAAACTCCGGACTTTTGTCGTGTCCAGAGTTAAATGTCGCACTGTTCTGTATTAAATCAATACATGTGGTCCAATATGTATATTTAGGGATGATCAAGGTAAAGTTTGTCCTTCAGTGCCAGTCCTAGGATTTATTTTGGGAACTATCCTTTATATCCAGAAAACACTACAGCACAATTTTCTACAGACAATCACTTCTGTCGAAATGTACAGGTCTGGATTATGGAATCCGGATAGGGCCACGTAGTTCACTATCGCACCATCGAGGTTTGGGTCGATGGTGCGATGACGATGGCGCGATAACGCGATGACGATGGTGCGATAATGCGATGACGATGGTGCGATGGAACGATACTACGATGACGATGATGCGATAACGCGATACCGATGGCGCGATTACGGTATCGCGTTATCGCCATCGTACCATCGGGTCATCGCTCCATCGCTATCGCGGTATCTTACCATCGTCATCGCGCTATGGCACCATCGCGTCATCGTTATCGCACCATCGCCATCGCATTATCGCGCCATCGACCCAAACCTCGATGATGCGATAGTGAACTATGTGGCCCTATCCGGATTCCATACTGGATGCAATCAGAAGGTATATATGAGTTAATATATGATGTGTATATATAATTATTTCAAATTTTAAAAACTCAATCCAAGAAAACTACTCCATATTCTTACATTCAATAGAAGGACAGATGTTAACATACAAAATGATTTTAAAATTCACTAGATTTTCCGATGGTTCCAAAAGCTAGGCTGGTGCAAAGGAATCAAAGGCAGTCGGATAGCAGTTGACAAAATTTGCACAGAATTCGACACTAATATCAAGACATGGAAAATTTCTATCCAGGTTACTTTAAAGATTTTCCATTGATGAACGTAAAGTAATAATGTAATGAATAAATAAATAGCTGGATAAATGCATTCAAACCCTGGTGACTCTCATCGAATTAAACAGTGATTTCTGAATTATATATCCATCAAGGTCAAAGTATTCACTCTTTCTCATAAATGCTTTACACTAGCTGTCTGTGTTTTGACATTTTTAACTCGCCTGAGCTGAAAGCTCAAGTGGGCTTTTCTGATCGCCTGTCGTCTGTATGTCCGTCTGTCTGTCCATCTCTCCGTCTTTTAACTATTTAGATTTTTGATTTCTTCTCCAGAACCACGGGGTCAATTTCAACCAAACTTGACAAAAAGCATCCTTGGGTAAAGGGCTCTCATGTAAATAGAGATAATGACAAAAATAGGGTGGGGTCATTTAAAAATCTTCTTAAGAACCACTGAGCCACAAGAGCTGAAATTTTCATGACATTGTGCAAATTTAAGTTTATTAAAGCTCTGTGGGTAGGTTGGGACAACAGTGGGGGATCAAAATTTTACATGCGAATATATTGGTAAAATCTTTTTTCTCAAGAACCAGTGGCCCAGGAGATTTCGAATTTACATGCTTCCTGAAACAGTGCAGATTCAAGTTTGCTAAAATAATTACTCCTGAGGGTAGGATGGGGCCACAATAGGGGCTAAAAGTTTGACATAAAAATATATAGGGGAAATCTATAAATATGGGTCAAGGTGACTCGGGTGAGCGATGTAGCCCATGGGCCTCTTGTTTCTATATTTGTTTCATTGGTAGCACGCAACATTAATTCTTTACAGATAGAACTTGGACATCCTGTGCAAGACCGCAGACCTGATATAGAGGACCAGTTGGAAATGTCAGAGTCCGACTCGGAGATATCAGAGAGTATACAGACTTCCTCTGATTCTGGTCCTCATGGCCAAGAATCTGAAGTTGATTTCAGCAGTGAGGAGGATGCTGAAATAGCCCCACTCCCCTCAGATGAGGATGCTGATAGTATACCACTCCCATCAGATGATTTCTCCCTAGCTGAAGAGGATGATAGATAAGATCAAAGTACATATGTCTGAAATATAATTTGCAGCAAATATATCATTAAGAAACCCGTATTAATATGTCCATTTTTATGCCCCCTTCTAAGAGGAGGGGCATATTCCTTTACACTTGTCGGTCAGTCGGTAGACCTCATGTTGTCGGTTCAATATCTTGAGAACCATTCACTTGATCGTAATATTTCATTTGTTGGTTGGTTATGAGTAGAAGAGGATCCCTATTGATTTTCAGGTCAAAAGGTCAAGTCTACTCTGGATATAGGAAGACACTGTTCGCTCAATATCTTTAGAACCCTTTGCTTGACAGACATTAAACTTGGTACACTGCTACATCTTCAGGAGATGACCCCTCTTGAGGTCATATGGTCAAAGGTCAAGGGTTAAACTGGACATAGTAATAGATTGTCTCCTATATCTTAAGAACCATGTGCTTGATTGACACCAAACTTGGTACACTGGTACATCATAAGGAATAGATGACCCCTATTGATTTTTAGGTCACATGGTCAATCCACTCCTGACATTGGAAGATATTGCCTGCTCAATAATTTGAATGGGTGATACTACTTATTAAATGATGCATGTGTATAACCATTTTCAATTTTACACCATGGGAGATATATATGTATTACAAACATCTTTTTTTAAATAATAATTTTATATTATGGAAATACCTTCAATATTTTCAGACCCTGGATATAGCATCTGCTGGGACAATGTCCAGCAACTCAGTATCACCCGACACCACCTCCGTCAAGAAAATAAAATGATGTTGTGGGCTTTGTGTTTTGCTGCCAAAAACCGCATCTCTTTTCGTCACGTCGATGGTCTTGATGAAAAATGCTCTGTGAGAGATATAGAAATGCATGTAAGCTTCACAAAATTCCATCACTATTTTTTTTTTAAAAATTGAGCATTATTGCATAATTAATAAGATAAAAACCTAAATGAATGAGATTGAGATTTCATAAAATTACTATATATCGTTATGTAATGTATCTTATTATCTCCTTGCAATTCATCACAAAAGGGGACATAGTCGTTCATGTGGGTCATGTATATGTGGCGATATATGTGTGAGATTCTGAGCTTCTAGACACTCTACAGGCCACATGTTTTGCTCAATTTATGTGATACTTCAAAGGTCATGGTCACCATAGGATTTAGATTTGCTGACTGCCTACATTGCTGCTTTGCAGAACTTGTTATATACAGTATGTAAATTCACACAGGGATGAAATAGAATTACATTTGATTTACAGAACTACCTACCATCTGCTGGGGACTGGCAATTACTAAGGTGCAGAATGGAGCATGTTGTTAAGAATATCCTGTGTAAATACTTGCCACAGTTCAGTGATATTCAGGTTAAGGACCATACCCACCAATATTCAGAGATTTCTGACAGAAAATCTGAAATAGTGAGTAAAAGTGTTCAAACAATAAGCAATTTTGCTTTACAAAAATGCACATAATATGAAATAATAATTTGCCGAATAGGTAAACCTTGGAGTCATTCAGCAGAACCCTTCCTCTGCACGTGGAACCCTGGAGATTCTGAAGGTACTGCATCAGTATGTTCCATTTGGACGTGATGGCCAACCTTACCCAATTCTTTGCCATGGCGATCAGTTGAGTGTCGAGAGGATGGTAGAAGCCAAACTAACCATGGCCTTCAGTGAAGACCCAGATGACCAGCTCACTGGACTAATTCCTCGTCCCCAGGGTTTCCATAAGAGGTGTATAATCCTCCAAGACTCTATGAATTTGCTGTTTCATGGCAGGACAGTTGGCGACAAAGGGTCCCTGTGTCACATCAAGAACAAATTTGGGTTTCGGACTGTAAAAAAAGATTTCGGACTGTATTAACTCAGTTGTTGATTTCTTTAATTTCATAACTGAGGCATGTGTGTGTATGATTGCCTGTAGACTTTGGAATGTCAATGACATTGATGACGTATCAGATGCAGTCCCTCATAATGAAACAGACAGACATACCTTTCTAAATGATCTAAGTGAGAAGGTGGTAAGGTTGGCATGGCCCCAGGTGGACAGAGAATCCATACATCAGACTGCATTTGGAGCAGGTGAGATTCAGGAGCCCAGTGACAACACAGATGATGATGGTCATTCATTTAGATGACACCGTCCTCTACTGGGAAAGTGGCCATGAACTGGAGGACACACTTCCATACTACACTGACTCTGGAGACGAGTTTGGTAAGACAAAATTTTGTATCAAAATAAACTAAATTCAGTAAGTAAACAATCATTGATGCATAATATAACTGTGTATTTAGGTGAACCTGATGCAGATGAACATGACAGTGGCGATTCAGTCTTTAACTACAGTCGCTGTATGCTATGGAGAGGACTCATTCATATGGTCCAGACAACTGCCGAGAGATGCAACAATGTAGACCATATAATTGCAGACTGGAGGCTTGACATGATTGAGTTCTGGAATCAGAATCACAACAAGTACCTCATCTTGGGCCAGAGACTATTGGCAGGTAACCTAAGTTTAAAATATGTGCATTTCTTATTACAGAATTTCAGATGTTCCATAATTTCACATAATTATATTTAGTTACATGAACTTCTATATTTAATAATTGCTATTTCATTGTTTGAAAGGTGTAAGCGGATGTTTACCCCCAAGGCTGAGGAATGAAGTTATTTGGAACAGTACAGCGAACTTGGTTGGCAAACCTGCGCACAACATTCTTCTGGATCTGGTCAATGAATTTCTGAATAATGAATTCAAATGCAAGCATGCATTTCAAAACAGACTTTACAATGATATGTTTCTTTAAAATAATTACTCCCAATTATTCAATTGTTATAGAACAGTACATGTATATTTTGTACTTACAGCAAACTTTAAAAAGTGGCATGGCCAGTACACTGATACTCAAGTGTCAAGGTGCAGCAAGATTGTGGGGAGTATAGGGAAAGCAATCGAAGAAATATTCTTCACAGGGGTTGTAAATGATTACATCCCAAAGGATGCAGCACCAGATGGCACCACCAGAGCTAAAATTAAAAAATTCATACAGGAATACAGGGAAGAAAATTTATTTGCAGACACATGTGAGAGACATCATACTGGTTTTCATGATTTTGAGCACAAAATTTTAATCAAGAGTCCAGAAAAACTTCATGCAAGACTACAGAAATATGTAAAAAAAAAATTAAAAAAAATTGGAAAATGAGAAATATATCTATAATACATAAACAAGGTACTTATAATGGTAATGAAAGTATATAATCACTGCATTGTCTCTGAGTCATGATATAGTAATGGAAAAGATTAAGATAAATTTTAATTACAATACAATATTAAGTACAGGGTCTTGGAGAATTAGCATCCTCTGTTATAACATTTATTACTGTCAAAGCAATTACCTGCTGAAAAACAGTGTCACTACTGTGAATTATTATGGCAAGGGCAGGTGTTGGAGCATAGATAGCAGCATTTACACTTTGCACAGTCACATTCTGCACATTGCAATTGGCATTCAGGAATTGTTACTTTTGGTGCTGAGGAATGTCCTATAAAATGTCGCAAAATAGATTCTCTGAAGCACTTCATCTCAGACTTGTCCATCAATTTACAAAGCTCCTTCATATCATCAGAGGCTTGCAAAATTGAGCCAGGAGTCACATAATAGAATGCTTTAGCTTTCCTTCCATCTCGCCCTGCCCTTCCAACCTCCTGCCAGTAATCCATGAGAGAGTCACAGGCTCTCCAATGAATAATAAACTCAATGTCTGGAATATTGATGCCCAACCCAAAAGCTATGGTGCATATGACAAGCCTAATGACACTGTCAGGTTTTAAGAATTCCTGAAGTATATAGTCCAGTTCCTTGCTTGCCATCCATGTATGATAGAGAGCAATATGACTGTTGTGGAAACCCCTTCTTTGCTCCAGGTAGGCATGCTCCCTTACATGCCCTAGAACATCCCTGTAAAGGTTTCCTCCACGACTCAAGCTCCTGTATTTCAATTAGATTGTTTTGAATCAATATGAACATCTAACATAATTACAAGTATGGAATATTATCTATGGATCACATTTGTTGTTTAACAAATTACATTGTGATTTACTTTTATGCAAAGCTATATTTGTCATAACAAATATTCAGTTAATATTTCACTACAATAGATTTTTGAACTGTTCAGAAATTCTACAGTCATTTATTTCATATATTCATGATCAGTATTACCTGACATATATTCATAATCAGTATTACCTGACATATATTCATAATCAGTATTGCCTGAAATATATCAATGTCTTCCTTGTTTTGATGCCTTTACTTTTACTTTCGTGGAACAACCAGCCCAAAAAATATCTTGGGATCTCTTATATTCAAGATACATTTCTGGCCTGTCGATGGAGCAAATTCACTTTAAATTCCAAGTATTCAAATTCAAATCTGACTAGTAAATTCAAAGAGGGAAAATTTTACCTCAAAAATGACCTTTTCTTTAGAAATAAAATTTCATTATGGCAAAAGAAAAATATAGAGGTGAACAAACAACTCCCATTAATTAGAAAATGTTATTACCTATCCGGAGAAGCAGTGAATAATTGTAGACGAGGGAGATGTATTTTGGCTCTAATATGTTGCAAAACTTCCTGTGTACAAGTAGCTGTCAACATCAGATATGGTACATCCGAGAAATGGGAGCGCAGCTAACCAAGTCGAGCAATAGTGGGTCTAAATGTATCACCCCTTTGATAAATAATTGAAAATATTATATACAAAATCTTTATGATTATAGAAACTCAGTAAAAAAAAATAACAAAATGTCTTGCTCGATTGTAATATGAAATTCTTACCAGGATTCTAATATATGTGCCTCATCAATGACAATCAAGCACACTCTCTCTTTGTAAACTTGAGAATATAGTATCATGTCTCCCCAAGTGTCATAATTCAACAATGTATCTGGTGACATGTCTATTATGGAATAATCTCCAGCCTTGATCCCTGCATTCAATGATATCAACATGCAGTTGTTAATGATGCATAGTGAACGAAATGTCTTCATTTGACAAAATTACAAGGTCTTTTAAGTGACCATTTGCAATTTTATGTAAATAAGAAATATTCAAGATATATATGTATTATATTATGTTGAGTGTTAATTTTTATTTTGTTATTTATTTATTCAACATATTAATATTTTTTTGATTAGCAATGAACATTTAAGAAGACCTTTCACTGCCGCCCATCCTTTTTTGAAGAATCACACTTAATTACACTGAAAATATGTATTTTGGCAAACAATATACTGTTCTAGATTAATGTAATCATTAATACATTTTATAACTTCAGTAGACATTTCTTCTTTGCTCTTTATCACTGTAGCTGATATACCATGCCTCGAATTATGTTGGCATTGGTCAAGCATAAGACTTTTCAATGGTGAAATGACAATACAAATGTGCTTCCTACTGGATTTAGAATCAAGGTCCAAGATCAAGGGGGCAACAGGAAACATACTTTTCCCATATCCCGTGGGGAAAACACCCACACAATGTCTTTTCTCCAGAAGACTGTTTACCACAGATGCTTGAAGGTCTTTTAGTTCAAATTCAGAACGAAAACGCCGTTTTATTTTCTCCTCGAATATCTTCTTAATGGAATCCGCCATATTTCCACGAGTATATGTGTACTACGTCACCATCGGGCACATTTTCTACAAACACTTATGAGAGTACACGTTTTCAAATGAGATTAGAATGAGAAAATTAACTGAAAGTGTGTGTGAACTTGTAGTATATATGTTGTTGAATGTCTAAAAAAAACAAAACAAGAACAACAAGTGATATGCGTTGGCATTGTTTATTATTTACGATATTAGTTGAAATTGACGCGAACCGGTGTTTGTTGTTAATGTAAACACGTGGAGCGACGTTTAGAGTGGTGTCCCTTTGTCACGTGACCAAATATCGAAATCTCGCTTACAAGTAAACATGGCTGTCGATAGGCGACAATTTCGAACGTATGACTTTCCGAGACTGATCAGAGCCATTTAAAACATTTGTAAGGTTAGTAAAGGGACGAGAGTAGTTAATAAATGTCTGAGGAATTTTTTCATTTCGTGCTTTTGGGTAGATTGTGTGAGAAGTTGGAGAAATAAACCTAGAACCGAGCGCAGTTTTTCGTGCGCAATAAATATACAGTTTTTATTATGAGTGGCACTGTAGCTCTCCGGTCTGTCAACATATTTTTTTTCGGAGAGCTACAGTTCTGCAGCTAGGTTTAAACTACAGGGCCAACAGGCAGTATACCGTTCAGCGGTTTTGAAACAGTCTGCTTTAAAAATGACTGAATCTTCGTTATTAAATTTTTCTTCAAAATTATTGTTGGTTTCTTCTATAAAATTTATATCATTGAAAACATTGAATCGTGGTGTAAGTATTGCAATACGTAAAATATCGTTTCAGCCGTGCAATATAAGTAGCACATTTTTTTAAAATATGTGAATCTCATTGTAGGGGTTTTAAGCTTATATATATATGTGTGTTAATGTTGCTGGTTTTTATTACATAATCTACAGCTTGTCTATAGTCAGATTTTCACGTTCCATTCTCATTATTGTCCTGCATATGGTGTTTATATCTCTCAACTGATTCGATACGCAAGAGCTTGTTCTGTGTACTGATAAAGAAGTTGATGTTACAGGGGTTTCAAAAGCCATGTTTAAAGTGGGCATTTTGCAAATTCTGTGGTGTTATAATGATCGAATTTGCTAATACAACCTCTCATTGGGTCAAATGATGTCTGATCTGTTTCATACAGATTGTTAGGTCGTTCTTCGCACACTGATTTTAACTATGGATTACTCCGTTTACCTGATCATGACGTAGAGCTAATGGCGGGTGTGACCGGTCGACAGGGGATGTTTACTCCTCCTAGGCACCTGATTCCACCTCTGGTACATGAATATCCATACATATTTGCCCAACTTTATATTTTGTATTTCTAAAAGGATTACTGTTTGTCATCTTCACATTTCATCTAATCAATACCTTACAGCAGTTTTTGCTGCGGGAGTAAAATTAGGCATTTTTTTAACTCATGGGTATACACATATATTAAACGGAATGTATTGTGGCGAACCTTGAAAGATGATGAGCATTGCACTGTTAATAACCAACATCTGTAAAACGTTTTACTTTCATAAGTAACAACTGACATACAGACCCAGTAGAGTATTTACCTCCAAAGCTGAAGAGTGCTGCATAGACTTTTGGCATAGAAAACTGCGATACAGAGTTACCTTTCTTGTGAAAATACATATTATGAACCCTAGATCAGTGGTATAGCAGTCGCTACGTCGAGTCGTTCGAGCGCCGCACATGTCATGTCCGTGTCAAGCATGATTCTTGAATATAGGTAGCAATTGCTCTTTCGCCAAACGCTCCGCATTCAGAAGTGGGAATCACGGGTTTTTCGGATATAACCATAAAACGGAGGTTCGGTGTCGCGGCATGCGTTCATACTCACTCTGCTAAGGCCCCGAGCGCCAATCATATGTCTTATAGGTGTAAAAGGTACTTCCTCTACAGCTGACAGTGTCTCAATATGAGAAAAAAATATCGAAGGGACGTAAAAACAAACAATCCACGCACTATGATTGCAGGGATATTTGAGTTCAAATTCTGCTATCAAAATACAAAACCGCTAAAATGTCAAAATCATAAACCATGCGTTAAGTGTCAGAAGATTAAAATAATTCTATTGACACCGATTTGAATGTCTAGAACGATTGATTGGATATTGTTTAACGTCCGTCTCGAACATATTTCACTCATATGGAGACGTCACCATTGCCGGTGAAGGGCTGCAAAATTTAGGCCTATGCTCGGCGCTTACAGCCTTTGAGCAGGAAGGGATCTTTCTTGTGCCACACCTGCTGTGACACGGGACCTCGGTTTTTGCGGTCTCATCCGAAGGACCGCCCCATTTCATCTTACGACAAGCAAGGGGGTACTGAGGACCTACATATGTGTTTTCTAATCCGGATTTGCACGGGACGTCTAGAATGAAAGGAGAAGATAATGAACAGTGATCAATCTCATAATTCCTTTTAGAAATATAAAATAGAAAGTTTGGCAGTTATGTATCCCTGAATATACCAGAGGTGTAATCATGTGCGCCTATGAGGAGTAAGCATCTCCTGTCGATCGGTCACACCCGCCGTGAGCCCTATATCTTGATCAGGTAATCGGAATTATCCGGTGTCAAAATCAGTGTACCAGGAACAACCTAATAATCGGCATGATACACGCCACACAGCATTTGACCCAATGATAATACTTTACACCGATGTCTACGCCAAGCGTTGAAAAAAGCATAATTCGTCTATGGAGAAGTGTTAGAAAGGGTGAAATAATAATAGCACTTCACGCCATGCCTGCAAAGAAAAGAACGAAGACAGAATATAAAAACACATTGAAAGGAATATAATTTTTTCTTCTTTATTGCAATTAACAAGAACATTCCGACTGTTATAAATTAAGTGATGTTTTCCAGAAGGAGTCATCAGAAAAGCAATAATGATGCTAATGCTGCAAATTCGCCTACACTATGAAAATAACCGTTTTGAAATTAAGAACTTTGCCCTGGATCTTCAATGTTATGAGCTTTTATCTCTTGTAATGTGCACCTAAAGACATATAGCACTTGGTTCTTTGTTTTAAAACGACCTATAAATTGCGAAAATGTTTTATATATCTCCGTTTACATGATCGCGATATTGGGTTCACGGCATGTGTAATCGGTCAGCAGGGGATGTTTTCTCCTCTTAAACGCCTGATACCGCTTGTGGTGTGTCCATGGGTCTGTGTTCGCCCTTTTCTTGATCTTTTATATTTGAGAGGATTTATGAGATTGATCAGTGTTCATTATCTTTCCTTGTTCTTAAAGAGATACCTGGACTCTGACTTGGTGTTGTTAACGAAATACTGCAGCATGGAGGCATGTAAAACTTATACGGTACTAATTTTGATGCACCAGATGCGCATTTCGACAAATTACGTCTCTTCAGTGATGCTCAACCGAAATGTTTGAAATCCGAAATAACATTGAAGTTTTAGAGCTATTATAGGGGAAAACAGTGTGCAAAAAAAGTGGAGTCAAATTCGTTCAAGGATAAGAACTATGCGTGGGGGAGATAATCCTTAATTTTAAAATGAATTTCTACATTTTATTACAGCAATTAAATATACATCCATATTTTCAAGCTAGTAACGAAGTACTTAGCTACTGAGCTGTAGAGACCCCTCGGAGACTAACAGTCTACCAGCAGAGGCCTCGACCCAGGGGTCATAATGTAAAACTTATACGGTACCAATTTTGATGCACCAGATGCGTATTTCGACAAATTATGTCTCTTCAGTGATGCTCACCCTGCAGACCTTCAGGGACTAACAGTCCACCGGCATGTGATATTATTTGTATATTAAAAACAAGATGTGTTTGTGAAATACTGATCCCCAAATATGGCAGCAAAGCTGTTCTCATACCAAACAAAAGGTCCCGTCACAGGGAATACATATAAGAAATCCCCAGCACTAAGCATTCATGAGTTATGGCAACTGTTGAAAGTTTTTGTAGACTAACAAGTGTACCACAAAACGCCCGTGAAAATCCTCACACATGGTGTTTTTCTTTAGCCATGATTTAAAAAACTTTCCTTTAGGTAGTATCAGCCATCATCAGACTGTGACATACTTTTTTCGCATTGTATGAATAAAGGGTCTTATTCTAAAATATGGCAAGAGGTAGATATGAAAATCAAGGGTGTTGTGTGTAAAATATTTCCCAAACGTTTACCAAGTTCAATAACCTGTAAATATCAAACATCAAACTAACTGCTGATCGGTACCTCTCTGAAAAAATGTTGGGACAGATCAGAGAGCTACAAAACCAACCCTTATAAATACCTACGATTTACGACGCAGAAAAAATACCAAGAGGTACTGTGAGCAATCTCACTAAGAATACCCCCGCTTACCCCAATATCCCAAGGATGTTGTTAATATGTTTAAATTACATCTTTCCTGGGTGTAAAAGAGAAAGAGCATGACAACATCTTGGGTAGTCTCTTCTCTAGGGAGATATGGATAAGAGATGAAACTAAATGATTGTTTTGTTATGATATTGGCTGTGAAGGGGGACCTTTGTTGAAGGATATGTAACACACCCCATTGGATGGCAGGCGAATATGTTAATAAGATATAGGACTCTTGTGCGCAACTGATAAATATGAAAGTTGTTGAAGTTTATTTCAGTGAAGGATTATATCGATGTCCAGTGCGCTTGACCTTTTGACACCAAATTCGATAGGGAACATATTCGTCCCATGGGTAGTCCATATGTATGATTTGGTGACTGTACGCGGAAAGGATAACGCTTTAGAGCCCGGAAACCATTGTATCTACAGACGGACGGACAACCCGATTCCAGTATACCCCCACAATTTTGTTGGGGGGGGGGGCATGATTGATTGATTAAATATTGTTTAACGTCCATCTCGAGAATATTTCACTGATATGGAGACGTCACCACTGCCGGTAAATGGCTGCAAAATTTAGGCCTATGCTCGGCGCTTATGGCCATTGATGAGGGAGGGATCTTTATCGTGCCACACCTGCTGTGACATGGGATCTCGGTTTCTGCGGTCTCATCCGAAGGACCGCTCCATTTAGTCGCCTCTTACGAGAAGCAAGGAGAACTGAGGACCTATTCTAACCCGGAGCTCCACGGGATTGTTGGAGGGGGGGGGGGGGTATAAAACTGCGCACGGCTAAGACCGTATATCGTTGTGTTTTTGATCCGCCGTCTCATAGATTTAATATAAAAAATTCCTAACATATTTTCCTACTAAACTTGTATCCAAACATGCCTTCAATATTCATTAAAACCACGCGACCCGAAAACTCACAGCTTCAAATTATTTCGTTTGTTGACGTAACCATGTTCGGTAACCAATCAATAATGACGACTCTGATTTACTACGGGCCTGCATTACATGTATAAAACAACAATCTTAATTATATATCCAAGGCTATCTTTATCACTTGGTGGTTCTCTTAAATTGAACTATGGTATTTACATATATTTATTCACAAGTTTTATAAATAACATTTTTCGGTATACGGAATATGTTAACTCATACCATTTATTTTCGCACTCAAAGATATTGTTTTCCTTCAAGTAATCAGAATGATTGTGTAGTATTTATTTTCTCTTTGTTTTACGCTTTATTCTATTAATTTCTTTTTTTATAATCATACCTTACATTTTTGAAAAGAAATATTTATTAAAAATTGAGATAACTATTTTTATAGCGAAATACATTCAACATGAGTATTTTTAAGGAATGAAATGGATATTATCTAAAACAATGGGATGTTATTTAAATTTTGAACAATAGCCCATCCTGCCGCGGAATGAGCTATA